>NC_053495.1:47766415-48066415 GCF_905171775.1 Rana temporaria
TCGGGTACTAAAAGGCTATTGGAGACTCTCCGCATGCAGGCACATAAGCCTGGGCTCACAGGAGAATGCTGCAGATCATAGTACCACATCATTACAGGGCGCTGGTGACTGTACCAATTAGGGCCACTAAAAGGAAGTGGACCCATGACATCAAGTGACCGGATTGAACAGGCAAATCATTTAAGGAGTTGATCTTCACAACATCCTCAATGTTTAAATGTAATTTTACAGGGAAATAAAATTGGGCTGGATTAAATACAGTAACCTTTAGGAAAGTTTCTTAAATAATCTCAATGTCTGAGTAAAAAGCCAAGGTAGTAACACTAACTAGAACAAACTTGTTAGCCACTCCTAGCTACCCTGAAAGTCAATAAGCTCTCTGGTCATTCACATGCTGCTTTTTCACTATTAAACATTAAAGTGGAATTAAACTTAAAAAAAAAGTCTGACAAGTAGGATTTTTTTGACAGAGACACTATTGACCCTCTCTTCGGTCTTAATTACTTCTCCTTGCCTGCCACCATTTGTGTACAATGAATTTCGCAATGACCATCGCAAAACTCATTACAGAAAGCACAAACATGGAAACATAAACCTGTGAACCTAACCTATGATAGATAAAATGTCTGGCTGGCTGAACAGTCATTAACTTACCTCTGCTTCTTTGTCACAAGCATAGAATGTTATCCATAGCTCCCAACTGTCTCTGAATTGGAACAAAGTCTCTCTTTTCCCTCTTTTTTTCTCATTTTGGTCTGATCTATATACAGTAGTTGTAACTGCACTATTTGTCAGTTTAGTCCAATACCTATTCTTCTACATTATTTTGGTTAAAAAAAAACGCAATAAGAATTTATTGATTGGTTTGTGCAAAAGTTATAGGGCCAGATTCACAAAAGGGATACGACGGCGTATCTCCTGATACGCCGTCGTATCTCTGTTTCTATCTATGCGACTGATTCATAGAATCAGTTACGCATAGGTATCCATAAGATCCGACAGGTGTAATTGTTTTACACTGTCGGATCTTAGGATGCAGTACCGCGGCCGCCGCTGGGGGGAGTTCGCGTCGTAAACCAGCGTCGGGTATGCAAATTAGGAGTTACGGCGATCCACGACGGATTTTCGCGTTCGCTACGTCGCCGCTAGTCTAGTTTCCCGTCGCAAAGTTAGTCGTCATTTTGGGTGCCCTAACTTTAGTCAGCAATCGTATTGCTGTCTAAAGTATGGCCGCCGTTCCCGCTAGGGGTGTTGAATATAATTGATGCATCGATGCATCGCAATTCGGGGCCCCCCGATTCTGCATCGATGCATGTGACCCCAATAATCGATGTCGGGTGACGTCATCCCGACTTGCCACGCCCCTCCCGGGAGATCGCTCCGAGCAGGTCTTTTAAAATGTTTTATTTGTAATAAATGCGGTTTGTAATCCATTGTTTGGCAATCGCTGTGTGTGCTTTTTTTAAATTTATGTAGATTCATACCTCGTAGCTCCGTGTGTAGTAACTGTACATGCGATCATGTGACTCCATGGTCCGGCCCGCCTCTCTCTTCCTCTGTCCTCTCACATCCCTCGTCTCAAAGTCTCTTCTGATGTCAGCCCCGCCCGCCTCTCTTGTGATCTGTTACTTTAGCTATAGACGATGGGCGGGGCTGAGAACGGACATCAGGGGAGATGAGAGGCAAGTCTGAGCATGGAGTCAAATGAGGGGAAAGTAATATACACACGGAGACATGAGGTATGATTCTGCATATGTTGTAAAAAGCATATTACAGCCCTGGCTATAACAGCATTTATTATCACAGATATTTTATCAGCAGTCTGACTCTTACACGTGCTCTGCATGTGCTGACATTTCTCTGACTCTCTGCACATTCCACTGTGTTAACTCCTAGTGTGCTGGAATGTGCAAAGAGTCAGAGAAATTTCAGCAGACAGTGCAGTGCAGTGAAACTCACAGGGCTTTGTCAATTGTGAAATCTAATCCCTGAGTCCTGCCCCCCCCCCCCTCCCAGCAGCCATGTGTATTCCTGTGCACTTTTTAAAGGGGAGTTTCACCCTATTTACACCCTTTAAAAATGCACAGATGACAATGAACCCTCAATAAAAAATATCAGCAAGGACTTGGAAATGTGTCAATTGTAATAGAAAATAAATAACACGGTAGTCCTCGCTGTACTGATATTTTCATTGAGGGTTCATTGTCATCTGTGCATTTTTAAAGGGCGTATTGATGACAATGTCAGCACATAAAAACACACTGAAAATGCACAGGCAAAATCATGTATTTTCCTCATTGTTCCCTCCAATCATCCTCTGTGCGCAGAACAGCATGTAAGTACAGAGGAGGAGGGGGTGCTGTTATCCGGGGACACAGGGAGGGTACGGGCATGTAGTGGAATCTGATGTGTCACCTGTGATAAGTTATTGTCACTGCAGGGACTGGGCTGTATGGAGGAGAAATATAGACCATCTCCTGTAGCATGTCTGCAGTCTCTGACCATCTCCTGTATCATGTCTGCAGTCTCTGACCATCTCCTGTACTATGTCTGCAGTCTCTGATCATCTCCTGTAGCATGTCTGCAGTCTCTGATCATCTCCTGTAGCATGTCTGCAGTCTCTGATCATCTCCTGTACTATGTCTGCAGTCTCTGATCATCTACTGTACTATGTCTGCAGTCTCTGATCATCTCCTGTACCATGTCTGCAGTCTCTGATCATCTCCTGTAGCATGTCTGCAGTCTCTGATCATCTCCTGTACTATATCTGCAGTCTCTGATCATCTTCTGTACTATATCTGCAGTCTCTGATCATCTCCTGTACTATGTCTGCAGTCTCTGATCATCTCCTGTACTATGTCTGCAGTCTCTGATCATCTCCTGTACTATGTCTGCAGTCTCTGATCATCTCCCTGTACTATGTCTGCAGTCTCTGATCATCTACTGTACTATGTCTGCAGTCTCTGATCATCTACTGTACTATGTCTGCAGTCTCTGATCATCTACTGTACTATGTCTGTAGTCTCTGATCATCTCCTGTACTATATCTGCAGTCTCTGATCATCTCCTGTACTATATCTGCAGTCTCTGATCATCTCCCTGTACTATGTCTGCAGTCTCTGATCATCTCCTGTACTATGTCCGCAGTCTCTGATCATCTCCTGTAGCATGTCTGCAGTCTCTGATCATCTCCTTTAGTATTTTGGGGGGAGAGCCATGCGCACTTGCGCTGCAATCGTGATGCATCGTGATGCATCGCCGAATCGAATCGAATCGAATCGTGGACTTGATAATCGTAATCGCATCGAATCGTGAGACCGGTGAAGATGCGCAGCCCTAGTTCCCGCGCCGAAATTTAAAATTTAACGTCGTTTGCGTAACACGTCCAGGAATACGGAAGTACGCTACGCCGTTCGAAAAAATTGCAAAACTGAGCATGCGCAGTAGGTCCGGCGCGGGAGCGCGCCTAATTTAAATGGCATACGCCCATTTGAATTGGCCCGCCTTGCGCCGGAGGCTGCCAGCGTAGTTTTCATCGCAAGTGCTTTGTGAATCAGGCGATGAAAACTTGCGGCGGTGTAACGTATCTACGATACGTTACGCCGCCGCTCACCTACGTGAATCTGGCCCATAGTGTCTACAAAATAGGGGATAGTTTTATGGCATTTTTATTAATATTTTTTTTTACTAGTAATGTCGGCGATCGTTGATTTTTATCATGACTGCGACATTATGGCAGACACATCAGACAATTTTGGCAATATTTTTGGACCATTCACATTTATACAGCGATCAGTGTGATAAAAATGCACTGATTACTGTGTAAATGTGACTGGCAGTGAAGGGGTTAACCACTAGGGGGATAGGAAGGGGTTACATGTGTCCTAGGGATGTGATCTAACTGTGTGGAGGCGGGGCTTACTGTGACACGACACTGATCGCTGCTCCCGATGAGAGGGAGCAAACGATTAGTGTCCTGTCACTAGGCAGAACAGGGAGATGCTTGTTTACACAGTAATCCCCGGTTCTGCAGCTCCGTGACACACGATTGTGGGACACTGGGCACGATCACGGCAGCAAATTTAAAGGGATGTACCTGTACACCCATTGCCTGTCCATGCCATTCTGCCGACGTAAATGTTCGTGCAGCGGTCGGCAAGTGGTTAAGGTGGCAAGACAGGGGGTGTGTCCTATGTCTACATACTTTTGCTTATAGGTGTCCCTCATTGCCCTCTCAAAAAGTTGGGAGCCAAGTTGTTACCTTATAGCCCATATACAGTTGTGTGGAAAAGTAATTGCCCCCTCCCATGCTGAATCATGAATAAACTGTGATTAACCACAATTTTTTAGATAGCCCAGTTAAATTTCACTTGCCACACCCAGGCCTGACAACTGCCAGACCTGTTGAATCAAGAAATAACATAAATAAAAGATGTCTGACAAAGTGAAGCATGCTAACAGATCACAAAAAGCCACACAATCATGCCACAATCGAAAAACATTAAAGATCAGATTATAAACAAAGTAATGTACATGTATCGGTCTAGGAAGGGTTTCAAAGACATTTCTAAGGGTTTGGAACTCCAGTGAACCACAGGGAGAGCCATTATCCACAAAAACTTGGAACAGTGGTGAACCTTCCCAAGCGTGGACGGCCTACAAAAATTACTCCAAGAGTATGACGACGACTCATCCAGGAGGTCATAAAATAACCCAGAATAACATCTAAAGAACTGCAGGACTCACTTGCCTCAGGTAAGATCATTGTTCATGATTCAACAATAAGAAAGAGACTGGGCAAAAATGGCATCCATGGGAGAGTTCCAAGGCCACTGCTGACCAAAACGAACACAAAGGCTCATCTCACATTTATCAAAAACCATCTCGATTATCCCCAAGACTTTTAGGCAAATATTCTGTGGACTGATGAGACAAAAATGTTGCTTTTTGGAAGGTGTGCAATCCGTTACATCTGGCATAAAACTAATACAGCATTTCATAACAAGAACATCATACCAACAGTCAGAGATGGTAGGGGTAGTGTGATGGCCTGGGGCTGCTTTGCAGCTTCAGGACCTGGACGACTTACCATAATTGGAACCATGAATTCTGAGCTCTACCAGATAATCTTAAAGGAGAATGTCTAACCATCAGTTTGTGACCTCAAGCTTAAAGGATCACTAAAGGAATTTTTTTTTTTAGCTAAATAGCTTCCTTTACCTTACTGCAGTACTGGTTTCATGTCCTTATTGTTCGTTTTTGCTTTGAAGTAGCTGTAATTCTGCTGTGATCTCCACACTTCCTGCTTGTCTGGCTCATGGGAGCTTTTCACTGTGGTCCAAGCTGTGTATCTAAAACTCCAATCAGATTCATTTTAAAAACAAAACACTGCCCTGGATTTATTTGTTTTTGTTCTGTGGGTCTCTTTACTTCACATAAACATGAAACCAGTTTAAAACCGAAAGTGAAACTAGAGGCACATTATATGATAGAATTTAATCTATTTTTAATCATTTTTAAAAGGAATCAGTTAACTTTTATGTCTCTATACCCTGTAAACAGTCATTTCAGCAAAAAAAAATGTTTTCCTTTAGTGACCCTTTAAGTACACTTGAGTTATGTAGCAGAAGTGGCTTAGTCAAAGCCCGGACTTAAATCCAATTGAAATGCTGTATCATGACCTTACATAGGCCATTCATGCTGGAAAACCCTACAATGTGGCTGAATTAAAACAATTCTGCAAAGAAGAGTGGGCCAAAATTGTTCCACAGCAATGTGAAAGACTCATTGCCACTTATCACAAACGCTTGATGGCAGTTGCTGCTGTCAAGGGTGGCACAACCAGTTAATAGGTTTAGGGAGCAAATACCTTTTAACATAAAGCTAGGCAGGTTTGGACAGCTTTTTTGCCTTATTAAATGAAAATATCCTTTAAAAACTGCATCTTGTATTTACTCAGGTTATTTTTGTGTAATAATATTTTTTTTTGATGATCTGAGTCATTTAAGTGTGACAAATATGCAAAAAAAATCAGAAAAGGGGCAAATAATCGGAATAATTCACACAACTGCGTGTGCTAATAAGTTATTCCAGTATGAAATTACTAATGGCTGTCCAAATGACATTTGTCCTTTCCTTTCTAGACACTAGCAGCCAGGAGTGAATACACCATTAGTACGGACCATGCAGCTGTACAAAGACCCTCTAAGATAAAGGGCCCATGTTTATTTGATGGGGGTCAGATGGGTGCTGCGACCCCCTCTCACTGTCATATAGATCTGGATATGGTTTGCTTCCATCTAGGTGCAAATCAATACACAATTACTTGGCCAGCAGCTGCACGGGGGGTGGGGAGTGGAGCAAAAAACTGTCTGGCACAGGGGATCCCTGTGGTGACTTTGTCCACTGCTGTTTGCAATATAACCTCTCTATCAAATGGTGTATGATGGAGTACATCTTCTACAGATCCCACAAAACAACCCCTAGGGCTGAACAAATATGCTTGCTAGTGTTTTGTATCGACAAAATATGCGTAACTTGCAGCATCTGGTGGTGGTGATGCTGAAGCAATCCCTGCACTGCCAGCCACAAACTGATTGGCATTTAATTTGCTAAAGCGCTGTATATCATAAACAATTACCATAGGATTTCTAGTAAAATACTATGTGCGTACAGTCCTTAACATATATTATAATAGAACTGTGTCCATATTCCCACAATACCAGACAGGTACAAAGAGAATGACAGGAGAAACATATAAAATAACAAGAACCAAAAACATGCTCTAAACATCTCCAAAGCTATAAGCACGGGGTGACATCTTGTGGTCATTATGGTGTAGTGCATCCAATGGGCTAAATATCAGTAGTCCCTAAATACTTTAATGCCAGTAAATGCTTTATGAATACCTGAGTCCTGCGAGTCTTTGGCTCCATTTCAGTTCTGAATTCAGGCAAAAATTTGGGCCGGATTCATCCCTGAAATGGAGAACAGGGATGCACCAGACCCCTGCTGTCAGCTGCATCCTTTTTTAATGTGAACCCAGCCTTAAGGATATTTTTCTTTGTAAACTGCAAATATGTACATTATTAACCACTTAAGGACCGGACCAATATGCTGCTAAATGACCCAAGGGGTTTTTACAATTCGGCACAGACAATTGCGTGGTCGTGCGAAGTGGCTCCCAAACAAAATTGGCGTCCTTTTTTCCCCACAAATAGAGCTTTCTTTTGGTGGTATTTGATCACCTCTGCGGTTTTTATTTTTTTCGCTATAAACAAAAATAGAGCGACAATTTTGAAAAAAATGCAATATTTTTTACTTTTTGCTATAATAAATATCCCCCAAAAACATATATAAAACATTTTTTTTTCCTCAGTTTAGGCCGATACGTATTCTTCTACCTATTTTTGGTAAAAAAAATCGCTATAAGCGTTTATCGATTGGTTTGCTCAAAATTTATAGCGTTTACAAAATAGGGGATAGTTTTATTTTTTATTACTACTAATGGCGGCGATCAGCGATTTTTTCCGTGACTGCGACATTATGGCGGACACTTCGGACAATTTTGACACATTTTTGGGACCATTGTCATTTTCACAGCAAAAAATGCATTTAAATTGCATTGTTTATTGTGAAAATGACAGTTGCAGTTTGGGAGTTAAACACAGGGGGCGCTGTAGGAGTTAGGATTCACCTAGTGTGTGTTTACAACTGTAGGGGGGTGTGGCTGTAGGTCTGACGTCATCGATTGTGTCTCCCTATAAAAGGGATGCCTCGATCGATGCAGCGCCACAGTGAAGCACGGGGAAGCCGTGTTTACATACGGCTCTCCCCGTTCTTCAGCTCCGGGGAGCGATCGCGAGGGGACGGCTAGAAACGAATAGCCGCGCCCTCGTCCCGGATCGCTCCTGAAGCCACTGGAACCACCGTCCCGATCGGACCCCCGACCCATATCTAGGCAGGCACGTACAGGTACGTTGATGTGCCTGTCCGTGCTATTCTGCCAACGTAAATGTACATGCGGCAGTCCGGAAGTGGTTAAAGCAGTATTTATGTTATAGATAGAACAGAAGGCTGTTGAGAAAATATACAATCTTGCACTTGGCAAAGCTTAAAAAAAAAAGGTATTTACCGATTTGATAAAATTAACCTGTAGTATGTGCAAGATATATTTTTTTGTAAATATGTTATTATCTTTTTATGTGACACCACTGAAGAAATGACACTTTGCTACAATGTAAAGTAGTGAGTGTAGAGCTTGTATAACAGTGTAAATTTGCTGTCCCCTCAAAATATCTCAACTCACAGCCATTAATGTCTAAACCGCTGGCAACAAACGTGAGTACACCCCTAAGTGAAAATGTCCAAATTGGTCTCAATTAGCCATTTTCCTTCCCTGGTGTCATGTGACTCATTACAAGCGCTCAGGTATGAATGGGGAGCAGGTGTGTTAAATTTGGTGTTATCGCTCTCACTCTCTCATACTGGTCACTGGAAGTTCAACACGGCACCTCATGGTGAAGAACTCTGAGGATCTGAAAAAAAAAATAATGGTTGTTCTGCATAAAGATTGCCTAGGCTATAAGAAGATTGCCAAGACCCTGAAACTGAGCTGCAGCACAGTGGCCAAGACCATACATCGGTTTAACAGGACAGGTTCTATTTAGAACAGGCCTCGCCATGGTCGACCAAAGAAGTTGAGTGTGCGTGCTCAGCATCATATCCAGAGGTTGTCTTTGGAAAATAGATGTATGAGTGCTGCCAGTATTGCAGCAGAGGTTGAAGGGGTGGGGGCAGGGCCAATCCGCCCTATAGGCTCACTATGCAAGCCGCTTAGGGCCCCGCAAATCTGCAGAGGGCCCCCCAAATTACTAGAGGCCCCGCCTGGTAAGAAGTCACCCCCTCACCCCGCTTCTCAACTAGCTTGGCAGCATGGGAGAAAAGGTAAAAAGTCAGCACCACGCACTTCTCACTTTAATGTAAGATGTCATTTACGACAGCAGAACACCCCCCCCCCCCCCCCCGCTCAACTTTAATGTGACATGTCATTTTGCTTAGGGCCCCAGGGAGGTCAGGATCGGCACTGGGTGGGGGGTCAGCCTGTCAGTGCTCAGACCATACGCCGCACACTGCATCAAATTGGTCTCCATGGCTGTCATCCCAGAAGGAAGCCTCTTCAAAAGATGATGCACAAGAAAGACTGCAGTTTGCTGAAGACAAGCAGACTAAATACATGGATTACTGGAACCATGTCCTGTGGTCTAATGAGACCAAGATAAACTTATTTGGTTCAGATGGTGTCAAGTGTGTGTGGCGGCAACCAGGTGAGGAGTACAAAGACAAGTGTGTCTTGCCTACAGTCAAGCATGGTGGTGGGGGTGTCATGGGCTGGGGCTACATGAGTGCTGCCGGCACTGGGAGCTATAGTTCATTGAGGGAACCATGAATGCCAACATGTACCGTGACATACTGAAGCAGAGCATGATCCCCTCCCCTCGGAGACTGGGCCCCAGGGCAGTATTCCAACATGAGAATGACCCCACTGCTTTGCTTAAGAAGCTGAGGGTAAAGATGATGGACTGGTCAAACATGTCACCAGAGTAAAGAAACCCACTTCTCACCTATATTCACATTTGATAATCGCCTCCCTTCTGTCTTTGGAGAAGCTGAGATCTCAATGGTCACATGATATCCTCGATTTTGATAACGATGACTGGGATGACATACGGGACTTCCCCTTTTGCTCCCTAGTCTCTTTGAGAGACCGCTTGATCCAATTCAAAATAGTCCACCGGGCATATTTCACCCCTCATAGATTACACACAATGAATCCTGACTTCTCCCCCGAGTGTTGGCGCAGTGGTGAGACTCCCGGTGACTTCACTCATATATTCTGGACCTGTCCAGTAATTGCCGAATATTGGAGAGAAATAGTAAACTGTATAACACAAGTTACCTCTATCTCGTTGCAACCATCAATGCCAATCTGCATGCTAGGCTTGGTAGAACAACTTATTCCAACGGTGGCGGGTCGCACCCTGGTAGGGTTGCTCCTGTTCTGTGCCCGCAAAGCCATAGCCCTCAGCTGGCGCAAGTCTAAAGGAGAGCTACCACATAGGCCCTAGCCTCTATGTACTCTCCCCACTCCCCATGATCTCAGGGACTGCTTAAATTCCATCCATTTCCCCCATGTACTCTGAAATCTTATTTCTACATCCTCTTGAAGACTTATTAATTCTTCCATTACCCTCGTTCTATCGGCCTCCTTAAACCATTTCTTTATCCTTGGCGCTTCCTTCAGTTTCCAATATTTCGGGATTAGTGTTCGGGATTATATTTCTCTGTGTTCAGCAGAAATGGGGTAAGTGCTACTCTATATTTCTTCCTAGGTCCTTCCATTGCATGAAATAAACATTTCCAGGGATCTAATTCTATCTCCTTCCCTTCTATCTGCTTAATTAAATATAATACTTCCACCCAATACGTTTGAATCAAACTACATTGCCACCATATATAGGCATGATTTCCTTCCTCCCCACATTCCCTCCAACACAAAGGTCAGATGTCATGGTTAATTTTAAGCATTTTGGTGGGAACATAATACCACTTGGACAGTAATTTATAATTCATTTCTTTTATCCTTGTGTCCCTTGAGGTAGAATGCACATAGTCCATAACCTTCTTCCTCAGTGTCTCTGGCGCTGCTTGGTTCAGTTCCATCTCCCATCTTTCCAAAAGGTGCATTAACCACTTAAGGACTATCGTATTTATCGGCGTATAACGTGCACGAGTGCCGCCGTCGACATATACCGAGCGTAGTACACTCGGCTCCGCTCGCGGTCACGCCTACAAAATAAGGGACATAATTATGATTTTTTTTTTTATTTATTAGGCATGGCGGCGATCTGCGATTTTTATTGGAACTGCAACATTATAGCGGACACATCGGACACTTTTGACACATTTTTGGGACCATTCACATTTATACAGTGAACAGTGCTATAAATATGCATTGATTACTGTATAAATGTGACTGGCAGGGAAGGGGTTAACCACTAGGGGGCAGGGAAGGGGTACAAATGTGTAGCCTAGTGAGTGATTCTAACTGTAGGGGGAGGGGGGTAACTGGGGAGGAGACCGATCTGTGTCCCTATGTACAAGGGACACAGCATCGGTCTCCTCTCCCTGACAGGACATGGATCTCTGTGTTTACACACAGAGATCCACGGTCCTGCTCAGTTACTGAGCAATCGCGGGTGCCCGGCGGCCGCGCCCCCTAGCTGCTTTAAAAGACGGCGGCTGGTAGTAACAACCAGACCTTTAGTAGCCTTGCTTTTTTCTCCTGTCATCTCACAACAGTATTTACCGTATTTATCGGTGTATAACGCGCACCCCAATTTTAAGAGGGAATTTTCGGGAAAACTAATTTTTTTTAGTCCAAATAGTAAATGCATGTAAATTAAAAATAAGATAAGCAGCAATGTACAGCAAGCAACTCGGAGAGCAGCTTCTATGTTCAAGGAGATACACAGTACCTTAGGGCTTCTAGCTGTCAGCACTTGATGGTGGAAGGGAGGGAGCTGGAACTCTCAGACGCAGGCAGCGCTGACCGGGACTGTAGCGTGGCTTGGGGCTTCTATACCCAAATGTTCAGCAGTCTGTGGTGAAGGGGAGGGTGAGGAAACCCTTAAACGCGGGCAGCGTTGGCCGAGACTGTAGCGCGTACCTATGGCATACCTCGGAGGGGAACGAGCGCCGTCCGGAAATCACCGAGCCGTCATCTCCACTCGGCTCTCACTCAGCTGTCACGTCACACACGCACAGTCCCGCCTCCGCCATCGGCATTGGACCATCTCCTGTGACAGACAGAACACTGGTCCAATGCTGGTGGCGGAGGCGGGACTGTGCGTGTGTGACGTGACAGCCGAGTGAGAGCCGAGAGGAGATGATAGCTCTGTGATTTACGGCAGGCGCTGGTCCCCCTCCTTCCCCTCCGAGGTAGGCTATCGGCGTATAGCGCGCACCCGTGATTTTCCCCCTATTTTCAGGGGAAAAAAGTGCGCGGTATACGCCGATAAATACGGTAATTGGCTGAAACCTTCCAACCCAGTAGATCTCATCCTATGACATTTTTGTTGCAGCTACTTGTGATTTAGTCATATTAATGTCACATGCTTTAAAATAACTGGTTATTTTTAGCAATTTTTAAAATGTAAGGAAAACATAGTTCTAAGAAAAAACTGAAAATATTTTATTATGATTTTTTTTTTACATGATTCTACAACTCTTCATGCTCCGCTCGCTCCTGCGATGAAATCCATCGATTGACAATCACTTCCTATAAAAAGAAAAAAAATTACATTGCTATTTTCCTTTAAAAAAAACATTTTTCATAAATGGTCAAAAGTATAAGTTTGCCAAGCAAAAAAAGTCAATCTGTCTCAAATGTGTGCCTTCTGTAAAAACTGCTTTTCAAAATGATCAGTGGATGCAATGAGATAGGCAAGGAAGTTATAAGCAAATCTTGAGTCTATCAAAGTCGAGCCAAGGCACATCTCTCCTGCCTCCTAAGCCTTGCTTTTGGTGTTTAAAGCGGGGCTCCGGGCATAATTTCTTTTTTTTTTTCAAGCTAAAACTAATTACATTTAATAGTCCCTAAAACATATTCATACGGTAGCTCCCCAAAAGTTCCAGAAATCTTTGCAAACACTTGCCTTATATGCTCCAGCTCATGTTGTGGCCATATCCATCATATGTGTGGGCATATGAAGCCCAGTTCCCTTTTCTTCCTGGTTTTCAGGGAGAGGTGCATGCTGGGTGATTTTTAGGCACAGTAATGCTCAGAGACTCCTGGGAAATGAGTGTCATAATTTCCTTAGGACAGGAAGTTGAACCACCTAGGACCAGAAACTAGGCAGATTACAAAATCTGCCTGGTAACAGCCAGATAGAAGTGAGTAAATTTTTTTTTGTTTTTTTTTACATTAAAGGCAAGCTTTTAATAGAAAGTACATTTTTAGGGTGGAACGCCGCTTTAAAGGCTCATTCACGCCAGGTGCGCTGATCAATGCAGGCTCAACACATGGACACTGAGAAAGGAACTGAGGACATTCACCCCCTTTAGTTATGATGTGATGGGTAGGCTGAAGACACCACAGTACAGGGAGGACTGTGACGTGAAGGGGGGGCAGTAATGTTTATCGCTCAAAAATTTTACTCAGACCTCTGCTGGACCCCTGTACATTTTAATTCAATACCCCTGCTATAGAGTAGCACCTGGCTCACAGCCTGCTGGGGCTACCTGCATCACATCCAAGATGGCAGCACCCATCAGCAGTCTCAGGGCTTTTGGATGTCTACACAAGAGAGGCCTTTACATAAAAATGACATGTCTAAAACATTTTATTTGCAACTATAATCTTATGGGAAGTTTTTGTTGAAATGAACGGTCTGGAAAAAGCTACTTTTTAGAAGAGAGAAAAGAAAAGTGTGGGATTAAAAACCAAATAAAAAAAACAATCATAATCAGTTAGGTGGATTCAGCATCGGCCCAATGCTGCATCTGTCAGCTGCCTCTAAGACCAAGAACTGAGCGATCAAAGACTGTCCCAGTCACTGGCTCTCGGCTCTGACCCTCCAGTGCTTACTGGAGCACCAGACTGTGGAGGGCACAGAAGTAGTTGGCTCAGGCTCTCAGTGGCACACAGAGGCTGAGACATCTGCCCATCAGGCATCTGGGTGAATCCCGATATTAAAGTTGGGATCCCTCCAGAGTATGGACCATCTAAGAGACATCAGCCGACAGCAAACTTTAGCCTGCTGTCGGCTGAATATAGGTCACAGCAGTGTAGAACTAAGTGACCATGAATCTCCTTTAATTCCCCAATTTAAAAAACTAAAAAGAAAAGAAAACATGCACATTATTAAGAGAAGTTCCGTGAACCATAGCCCATAAATTAGATTTACCTACCATCCAAAATGTCCACATAATAAACTGAATAGAAGCATTGCTGCTCATGTTAACATGCTACACATCATACAGGACTCTTTGCCACAATTCTATACTAAATGGAATACTTGAATTTAGTTTAAGACCCAAAACAGAACTGATAATCCTCTACATGTGATACGCTGCCATTAATATTCCCTGGGACTTCTAATATTATCTTGCGTGCCATATATAACATGACAGTAACTATATTTCTTTATCGTACACCACGGGACACAGAGCCATTAATCATTACATAATGGGTTGTATGGACACCAGAGGTGATTTGACACTGGCACAACCAATCAGACAGTTTCCCTCCACATAGAGCCCCTCCCACCAGGGGAGCTACTCAGTTTTTTCGCCAGTGTCTAAGGATTGGACGCATGGAAAGTGCGAAGGACAGCTCAAGCAAACCCTGCTTAGGGTTAGAAGAGCTAGACGTTCGGGTCCATCCAGGACGCTAAAGTTAAGCCAAAATTGAATGAGACTCGGGCCTCTCGCAGGAGGCGTCGCCTGTAATGTCTCTCCCTGGAGGACTGGGCTCTGAGATTCCAGCACTTTCCCTATTGCAGCTAAAAGGCCTGGTCAGAGTCTTTTACAAGGCCCATGGAAGAGGTATCCTTTAAATAGGAACCCAGACCCCTGAAGGTTGGCACACAAAGCCCGCGGAGATGGGTGAAGATTGGGAGTAACCCTGCGGCGACGACAGGTAAGGAAAAAGGATCCTAGGTGTATCTTAGGACCTTTTCCAAAGGATTTACAGGGGGTGTCTTCTCAAAGGTGGCCACCGGAGGGAGTAAAGAGTTATCTCACTCACCTCAAACGACAGCCCAGAAAGCACGCTTCCTCTGCAGAGCTCTGAATCCCAGCGCTGGCCAGCTGTAAAATAGGAGGATGAGAAAGCCCCAAAGAGGGCACAGAGAATTCCCCATGCCTCCAGGCATGCCGCAGTTGCAGGCAGACATGTGGGGCGCGCATATGGGCACGCGCTTTTAAAGCCCCAACGCCGGAAGTGATGGGAGCGCGCAGGAGCGAGCACGAGACGCTGAGTTTTCAAAAACGGCACCCAGCAGCAACAGCACAAGCAAAGCAGTGCATACAGCAGCTCTCCTATGGGACACAGCAGCCTGGGGACACGCGAGTTAAGGTGGTTGATTGGTTGGCACTGCTAAAGAGAGACACCTACTCTTTGCATTGAACCTTTGTGTTTAAGTTGCATACTGTTATGTAGATTGCTAAACTGAGCACAGTAGTATTTGCATATTGGTACCTCGGCTTGTGGCTTTAAAAATGTCTTCCCTTAAGAAAGGTTCAGGGACTAGAAATAAAAAGTCAGCACCACCGGAGACAGGGGGTTCTTCCCGAGCCTGTTCGGTACCATCCTCCCCTGTAAGCCTCGATTTGCCTATACAGGAGGATCCTTTGCCACTTTTAGGAGTTTCTCCAGTGGCACCTTGGCCTGCTTATGTCACTGAAAACACTTTTACAGCAGCCATGGACAAATTAGAAGAAAAGATTGCAACCTTAATCGCTAAGTCCTCTCAGAGGGACAAAAGGCGAAGTAGATCTCCTTCCTCAGCGATAGATCCACTATCAGAGAGATCTGAAGAGGAGAAGGAGGAGGAATCTGCAGAGGACAGAGAGGAGTCGGACGGCTCAGGGGTATCAGAGGAGCCTTTTTCGGCCTCCCAGATGCTGAGATCGCAGGTGCAATGTTATGCGGAAGCAGTACGCACTTCATTCAGATTCCCCCCTTTGGAGTCGGAGTCACCTGTCTCCTCTCTAGGGTCACTAAAATTTCTGCAGAGTTCAGGCTCTTTTCCAGTTCATCCGCTGTTAAAGAAGCTAATTTATGCAGACTGGTTACACCCAGACAAGCGTTTTTCACGAGGAGAGTGGTCTCTCCACCCCAAAATCTTTCAGGCCATTTGCCAGAAATGGGGGACCCCGGATGTGGACCTATTAGCTTCTAGGTTCAACAGGAAGTTGGACAATTTTGTATACAGAACAAGAGATCCTCTGGCTTACGGATCGGATGCACTGATAGTGCCATGGAATCAGTTTTCACTGATTAATGCCTTTCCACTTATTCCCCTTCTACAAAGACTGATTTGCAGAATCAAGAGGGAAGGAATTCCAGTAATCTTAGTGGCTCCAGATTGGCCCAGAAGACCCTGGTACGCCGAGATCATAAAGATGGCAGTAGGACGGTTTGGCTGCTGAGACCCACATTCTAAAGAAGAGAGGGCTCTCAGGACCAGTACTTTCTACGATTATTAATGCCAGAAAACCAGCTTCCAGATCTACTATAGAGTGTGGAAGTCATATGTTTCATGGTGTGAAACTATTAGATGGAATCCTAAGGCCCCGTACACACACGAGAGGATCCATCCGCTGAAAAATCTCAGCGGATCGGTTTCAGCGGATAGATCCCCTGGTGTGTACGTTCCAGCGGATATTTATCCGCGGATATTTCCGATTTCCAGCAGATAAAAATTTGTAAGCATGCTAACAAATCTATCCGCTGGAATCGGCTCCAGCGGATCGATCCGGTGGTCTGTACAGACTCACCGGATCGATCCGTCCCTCGCATGCGTCGTAATGATTCGACGCATGCGTGGATTTCCTTATATGACAGCGTCGCGCACGTTGCCGCGTCATCATCGCGGCGACGGCGCAACACGTCACCGCGGTTGAATTCCGCGCAGATTTGGATCCGATGGTGAGTACATGCCAAAGGATCCAAATCCGCCAGAGGATTTATCCGCGGATACGGTCCGGCGGACCGTATCCGCGGATCAATCCTATCGTGTGTACCAGGCCTCAGAGATATGACATTAGTAGGATTCTTGCCTTTTGCCAGCTAGGAGTGGATATGAAATTAGCCCTTAGTACTATTAAGGGCCAAATATCAGCTCTTTCGGTCTTCTTTCAAAGACCTCTGGCATCTCATTCCCTAGTGAGGGCTTTCATTCAGGGGGTACTACGGATCAATCCGCCAGTTAAGTCCCCCTTATGCCCATGGGATCTGAATTTAGTTTATCAGTGTTGCAGAAGCAACCCTTTGAACCTATTCGCCAGATTGCGCTGATTCTTTTAAGCAGGAAATTGGCATTTCTGATTGCCATCTCTTTAGCGAAGCGAGAAGAGTATCTGAATTAGCAGTTCTTTCCTGCAAAGAGCCTTATCTAGTTTGCCATAAAGACAAAATTGTACTACGACCCAAACCTGCTTTTTTACCTAAGGTGGTGTCGGCTTTTCATTTAAATCAGGACATAGTCCTACCTTCTTTTTTTCAAAATCCACTGACAGCGGAAGAAAAGTTGTTACACTCTCTGGATCTTGTGAGAGCTGTAAAGGTGTATCTGCAGGCGACCGCTCAGATACGCAAGACAGATATTTTGTTTATTTTGCCGGAGGGTCCCAAGAAGGGACAAGCGGCGTCGAGATCCACTATTTCTAGGTGGATTTGACAGACTATTTTTCAAGCCTATAGTTTAAAAGAATAAGACTCCTCCTTTTTCTGTTAAGGCGCACTCAACTAGGGCGATAAGTGCTTCATGGGCAGTGCACCACCAGGCTTCGGTGACTCAGATCTGTAAGGCAGCAAATTGGTTTTCAGTCCACAAATTCTCTAAATTTTATCAGATAGATGTGAGTGCATGTGAGGATGCCGCCTTTGGGCGAAGTGTACTGCAGGCGGCAGTATAGAGCTTCTAGTACCTGGCGGTTTGCTTGATCTGTGTCCCCCCCTTCATATAGGGCATTGCTCTGGGACATCCCATTATGTAATGATTAATGGCTCTGTGTCCCGTGGTGTACGATAAAGAAAACAGGATTTTTATAACAGCTTACCTGTAAAATCCTTTTCTTGGAGTACACCACGGGACACAGAGGTTCCCCCCCCCCCCTTCTTATGGGAATCCTTATTGCTTTACTAAAAAATTGAGGAGCTCCCCTGGTGGGAGGGGCTATATGGAGGGAAACTGTCTCTGATTGGTTGTGCCAGTGTCCAATCACCTCTGGTGTCCATACAACCCATTATGTAATGATTAATGGCTCTGTGTCCCATGGTGTACTCCAAAAAAAGGATTTTACAGGTAAAAAATCCTGTTACTGTGAGTAAAGTAATGTGTCTTCCTTTAAGGCTAAATTCACACCTGAGAGTAGTGTTTTCCGCGTTTTTGCGGCGGTTATTACCACGTTTTGCCGCAATTTTTGCTGTGTTTTTTACTGCGATTTTGGACAGGTCTAGGGTCACCAATGTTAAAAGCAGAAAAACGCCCAAATCAGCCTAAAAGTCCCAGAACTTGTTTGAGCTTCAGGCGTTTGGAACTTCTGGCTTTAGGTTTTTCTGTAGTGGAGATGTGAACCATCTCCATAGAGAATAATAGATTTTTTTCCCCTCCAGCGTTTTGTAGCTTCAGGCTTCAATCTACAAAACGATCAGGTGTGAATGGGGTCTAAGATATACTCTTCCTTTAAACTATAACTCTGTCAGACTACCATTTTTAATCTTTATGGTTAACATTTGCAGAAACTTCAAATAAACATGAAGCATTGTAACAAACTCCAGAACATATCTGCTGAATGCTTTCAATGTTCATCGATCAATTCAGCAGCTCGCTTATAACTTTTCTATAATCTGGTGGCTTTCACTCCTCTCTGAATGAGCATGTGGAAATGCAGGTTGGTGTGTTCCAGATTCAAGCACCGGCCTCTCTTCTTCCACATACGGCTACAGAGCTCAGAAACCTCTTTAACTCCTCTCTTCACCTCTTTAACCACTTAAGACCCGGACCTTTAGGCAGCTAAAGGACCCGGCCAGGTTTTGCGATTCGGCACTGCGTCGCTTTAACCGACAATTGCGCGGTCGTGCGACGTGGCTTCCAAACCAAATTGGCGTCCTTTTTTTCCCACAAATAGAGCTTTCTTTTGGTGGTATTTGATCACCTCTGCGGTTTTTATTTTTTGCGCTATAAACAAAAATAGAGTGACAATTTTGAAAAAAATGCAATATTTTTTACTTTTTGCTATAATAAATATCCCCCAAAAATATATATAAAAAAAAAAATTTTCCTCAGTTTAGGCCGATACGTATTCTACCTATTTTTGGTAAAAAAAAATCGCAATAAGCGTTTATCGGTTGGTTTGCGCAAAATTTATAGCGTTTACAAAATAGGGGATAGTTTTATTGCATTTTTATTAATTATTTTTTTTTTTTACTACGAATGGCGGCGATCAGCGATTTTTTCCGTGACTGCGACATTATGGCGGACACTTCGGACAATTTTGACACATTTTGGGACCATTGTCATTTTCACAGCAAAAAATGCATTGTCTACTGTGAAAAATAGGATTTTTATAACAGCTTACCTGTAAAATCCTTTTCTTGGAGTACATCACGGGACACAGAGTCTTAATCATTACTATCTGGGTTATATTCCACCATCAGGTGCTGGACACTGGTGTAATCAATTAGAACAGGAAGTTCCCTCCCTATATAACCCCTCCCATACTGGGAGCACCTCAGTTTTTGTCCCAAGCAATGAGTGTCCCAATATCCCCAAACAAGAGGGGTGGGGACTCTGTGTCCCGTGATGTACTCCAAGAAAAGGATTTTACAGGTAAGCTGTTATAAAAATCCTATTTTCTTTATCGTACATCACGGGACACAGAGTCTTAATCATTACTATCTGGGATGTCCTAAAGCAATGCTTACTGAGGGGAGGGAGACACCAACAATGCAGACTGCCATCAGACACGAGGAATTCTAATGCTGCCTGCCGCATATTGTGCCAACAAAAAAAGGCTGCATCCTCCTGCCGTCTTATGTTCACTTGATAGGATTTAGTGAACGTAAGCACAAACGACCAAGTTGCAGGTCTGGCAAATCTGAGTCATAAAGGCTTGGTAATGCACCCCGCATGAAGTGCTTACTATCCTGGAAGGGTGTACCCCAAAAAGAAACAGGGGGAAGCCCTCTCTATAAACCACAAGCCTGAATAATAACCTGATGAATCAACATTTGACAATAGTTGATTTAGACGCTGCCTGCCCCTTGCTGGGGCCTCCTGGTAGCGCACCAACATCAGTCTTCCGTACCCGAGCAGCCACTTCTGATAGGTCTTGACCTCTCTTACTATAACGAGAGAGCGCATAGCCATTTTAATAGCCGATCTGAACACTGCCCGCCCCATCTAGGGGCTTTCTGGCAACAAAACGTTAGGTTTCTATATCTGAAGCCTTCAGATAGATCTTTAACTGCTCTTATCTTTATTAAGAGAAAGCAATAACCTCTCCTTCCGCGGATCAAGGTCCTGAAAAAAAGGAAAAGGAAGGCAAGAATATCTTAATTCAAGTGAACACTGGATCCTTCTAGCCAATAAGGTTGGGTGAGTATTTAACATCACTCTTCTTGCACAAATAATTAAGTATGGCTCTATACAAAGAAAGTTGCCAATACTCTCTTGCGGAGGCAGCCGCAACCAAGAACACCAATTCCCTCTTTAGAAGGATAAAGGGAAATATTTATGGTGCATCAGCCCAAGGTGCTGACTCTGTAAGCCAGCATACTGGATCCAATCCTCCGAGCACAAGGGCGCCTTAACTGGCGGACTTATACCTGTCACCCCTTGTACAACGGCCCAGATCAAGAGTGTGCCAAGATCGGACCCTTGATGGAACTTAAGGCCAGCTCCATCTCTTTTCCAATGTAGAAAGGTAAGAATTTTACCTATGACCTACTACCAAGGATTCCACCCCTTGGTTTCACACCAGGAATATGGGTCTTCCATATCCTAGGATATCTGGTCCTGGAGGCCAGCTGTCCTGTATGAATCAAGGTAACTGCCGCTGATTCTGTACGCCCCGATCCTCAAGAATGCAGGCTATAACAGCCAGACCATTAATACCCATGTATGCAAGACAGGATGTAACCCTGCAAAGCAGGCCTGGACAAGCTGTAAGGGACCCTGGGTCCTCTACGGTCAGTTCTGCTGTCCCTGCGCAGTAAGGTTGTATGGGCTATGCTGGAGCAATTAAGCCAGCTTCCGTTCTCTTCTGATGTAGCATGGAAGCCACAAAGTTTACAACTGGGCCCCCAGGGTCACTAAAAAATCTGTCCCGAATGCGGGTGGATCCTTTGGCCTTGACACAAAGTTATTCAATCTCATGTTGAACCTGGACGTCAACACCCTTTATGTGCAGGGTAACGTTTCTGTGACATTTGGTCAGAAAAAAGTCGGGGTGTAGAGGCCAATCTCCCGGACCCGATTGTTGATGGCTCCAGCGAATCGCCTGCCAATCTAGCATTCCATGAAATGACAATTGACAATAGGCAAGGCACAAGCTCTTCTCTGGTAACCAAAGTAAACCACTAGAGAGGCATAGTCAGATTGTATTCAGACAGAGCAACCCTGTAACCTAAACGTTCAGGTCCTTAAGCCGGATGCTCCATCCGTAGCTCTAGAAACCTAGCAGATAAGGCTCCCTAGGAGCTTGACCACCTTCCCTGTGCCGTGGTCTCTTTCAGGCCTGGATTCTATCCCTAGAGGCCAGTCCTCGCAACCTGCTCCCAGGTAACGGGTATGAAGGACATTCCCTTCTGCCAATCATTCAGTTAAGAACCCTAAACTGAAATTCCAGCATATCCCTGGGACAAGACTCCTAGGATAATGCCAAGTTAGTATCCACTCGTTCCAGGCCGACAGAGCAAAGTTTATATCAGCCTTGAATAAAACTGAGCATAGGGAACTGTGTTTGAATAAAGACAGCATATTCCCTCTAGACTGGGATCCCAACCCAGGAGTTCCAGATAATTAATCATGCTGGACTCCCCTAGGCCCAGCCATGCTACTGACTGATCTGTCAGCACGGGTTTGCCTCGGAATGACATTACTGCTAAACTCTGGGCCTTTAGCCCTGCTAGAGGCGGGCCCTAGCAGCCTTGTAAATAAACACACATGCAAATAGCTCCCCCTATGTGCATGTGGCAACCTTTAAAGCCATATGCCTCTATGGAAGCGTGTGTTCATAGAAGCGTGAGTTCATAAGAAAATGTTTTCCACAGATACACAAAAAAGGGGGCGTGCTGTATACACGCATACATATAGCATGTGAGCTATGAACAAGCATCCTGCAAGCAAGTATGCGCCTATGTAAGGCCAAGGAATCCTGTATAATTAAGGAAACCTAATTATAATGCCTCCTAAGTCAAACTCTAGGCAACATGCATTCTTATGCGATTCAGCAAATTTTCATGCGATCCAACATCTATGCATCTTAAGCACTCTTGTGCGGACAAGTACCCTTGTGGGACCAAGGATTGTTGTATGATCGAGCACCACTGTGCGATCCAGCAATTTTATGCAATTAAGCCTTTTAATGCGATTTTTGGCATTTTTGCGGACACAACCTCTCTGTGTGACCAAATATGACTGAGTAATCCAGGACTCGGGTGATCAGATAACCATGTGTGAACCCGCATCTTTATGCACTCCAGCATCTTTATGCGATTTCAGACCTTTTTGTGGAAAAAAGCCTCTCTGTGTGACCAAATATCCTTGGGTAATCAAGGATTGTGGTTTGTCAGGTAAACCTGTGTGATTCCGCATTTCTATGCACTCCAGCATCTTTATGCGATTTCAGGCACTCCTGTATAAAACAAGCCTCTCCGTACGACCAAATATCTTTGGATAATCAAGGACTCGGGTTATCAGATAACCATGTGTGATGTTGCATCCTTAAGCCCTTAAGCATTTCCATGTGATTTTAGACATGCCTATGGAAACAAGTCTCTCTGTGTGACCTAAATACCCTTGGGTAATCAAGGACCTGGTTTAACAGGTAACCATGTGTGATCCCGCATCTTTATGCACTTAAGCATTTTCATGCGATTTTAGGCATTCCTGTGGAAACAAGCCTCTCTGTTTGACCTAAATAACTTTGGGTAATCAAGGACCTGGTTTATCAGGTAACCATGTGTGCTCCCGCATCTTTATGCACTTAAGCATCTTTATGCGATTTTAGGCATTCCTGTGGAAACAAGCCTCTCTGTGTGACCTAAATAACCTTGGGTAATCAAGGACCTGGGTTATCAAGTAACCATGTGAGATCCCGCATCTTTATGCACTTAAGCATTTTTATGCGATTTTAGGCACTTTGCTGTGATTAAACACTCTTATGTGAACATATAAAATCATACGAACAAAATAACATGTCTCTTTTATGTGATCAACAATAAAACATGCTTTGTTACCGGTTTTTACCCCACATGCATTTTGAACATTCCAAACTCATGTACCTCATGCAAACATGTGGACTGTAAAGAGGCAGTTATGCTCTGCAGATGTGCGTCTCCGCAAACCTGCAACGTTAGCCATGTGCACAGCAGCAAATGTGCACCCCCCCTGTTGTGCATTCGGTTAGCCTGAAGCCAACACCAGGATGAGGACTTTAAAGAGACAGAGGCTTTGACCATCTAGGCTAAGTGAAGTTATATGCAGCTTGGATCTCTGAAAAGACTGCAGCTGCAACCAGAGCTTTTGGGGCTTCTGATAGTTTTCTCCTCATTAACACCTGTTATCTGTTCTCTGACAGTGAACCTTCATCCTCAGGTCTTTCAATCCCTTGTTTGAGGATTTAGAGCAGGGAAAGGGACACACCCTGTTTTCTGCTTGTGAGGCTGCTGTGAATATAGCAGTTAACCTCTTATAGACCTATACATGCAATGCAACAAAACATATGCAGAGTGCTGCAATGTTGGGGGAGGCTCACGCCTGCCAGGGCTGATAGCTAATTATGTGAGCTATCTTAAGTCTCTACAGGGGAGGATAGTATCATGCAAGCATGATAAAAAGGGGCCACCAGATTTAGGTGGTGATACCCCTTCCTACCCCTGAACCCTCTTTTACGGGGAGACAAAAGAGTCCTAAGCAAAAAGCAGAGGAACTTTAACCCTGGTGCATCAACAGCTGAACTTAGTCTAGCAAATAATGCTTGCTAACACAGCTAGATGCCGAGTAGGTGTCTTAAATGAATCTGTATCCAATTTCCACAAGGTGCTTACGTGCTCAAGCTACCGTGTCCCCCTGGCTTCTCTGACGTCTGGGCCTTTTGAAGGGGCCGCCCTGCGTCTGCACCATGAGCCGGCGCACGTGCGCCAGCGGCAACCACATCGTCCCCCCGCCTTCAAAGCGCGCCCCTCTCACGCACGCGCGCGTAGGGAAATGGTGGAGGCGGGGGGAGAGGGAGATCCCCCAAGGAGCCGTAGAGACTACGAGGGACCCCCCCCCCATCGTGGCAGAGCTTGAAGCGGAGGCAGTAAGCCGCACCCTAGATCAGCTAACCTTGAGCTTCCGTTTCTGGAAAGCATGGCAAGCGAAACACCCGGAATGTCCTCTTAGGGCCCTTCGTGGAAAACAGATAAGACATACTCATGTAGGGGTACCAACCTCCTGAATGGGAGATCTATGGGTATTACAGCCATCCTGTCTCAACAGACATAGTGGTTTCTTTGCCAAGGCACACATGCATTATAGGCAAGACCCAATAGCCCCTTCAGCGGAGGACTAGGACCCACTAGGGGAGGTATATGGGTGCCAGAGCCATCCTGTCTCAAAAGACTTTGTGGTTAAGTTGCCCATGCATAGAAGCATAAAATAGGCGAGACCCATAATCCCCAATGGAGAACCCACTGTCGGATAGGGCTGCGCATCTTCACCGGTCTCACGATTCGATGCGATTACGATTATCAAGTCCACGATTCGATTCGATTCGATTCCGCGATGCATCACGATGCATCACGATTGCAGCGCAAGTGCGCATGGCTCTCCCCCCAAAATACTAAAGGAGATTATCAGAGACTTCGGGCATAGTACAGGAGATGATCAGAGACTGCAGACATAGTACAGGAGATGGTCAGAGACTGCAGACATAGTACAGGAGATGGTCAGAGACTGCAGACATAGTACAGGAGATGGTCAGAGACTGCAGACATAGTAGAGGGGATGGTGAGAGACTGCGTGCATGCTACAGGAGATGATCAGAGACTGCGGACATAGTACAGGAGATGATCAGAGACTGCAGACATAGTACAGGAGATGGTCAGAGACTGCAGACATAGTACAGGAGATGGTCAGAGACTGCAGACATAGTAGAGGGGATGGTGAGAGACTGCGTGCATGCTACAGGAGATGATCAGAGACTGCGGACATAGTACAGGAGATGATCAGAGACTGCAGACATAGTACAGGAGATGGTGAGAGACTGCGTGCATGCTACAGGAGATGATCAGAGACTGCGGACATAGTACAGGAGATGATCAGAGACTGCAGACATAGTACAGGAGATGGTCAGAGACTGCAGACATAGTACAGGAGATGGTCAGAGACTGCAGACATAGTACAGGAGATGGTCAGAGACTGCAGACATAGTACAGGAGATGGTCAGAGACTGCAGACATAGTACAGGAGATGGTCAGAGACTGCAGACATAGTACAGGGGATGATGAGAGACTGCAGACATAGTACAGGAGATGGTCAGAGACTGCAGACATAGTACAGGAGATGGTGAGAGACTGCAGACATAGTACAGGGGATGGTGAGAGACTGCGTGCATGCTACAGGAGATGATCAGAGACTGCGGACATAGTACAGGAGATGATCAGAGACTGCGTGCATGCTACAGGAGATGGTCAGAGACTGCGGACATAGTACAGGAGATGATCAGAGACTGCGTGCATGCTACATGAGATGGTCAGAGACTGCGGACATGCTACACAAGATGATCAGAGACTGCGGACATGCTACACAAGATGATCAGAGACTGCGGACATGCTACACAAGATGATCAGAGACTGCGGACATGCTACAGGAAATGGTCAGAGACTGCGGAAATTATACAGAAGATCAGCAGGTAAGTATGATTTTTATTTTTATTTTAAAGAAGAAAATAATACCCTTTGGTATCACTTTAACAAACCCATTGAGTCTTTTGGCAGCAACTTGCATAGTAAACAGGTCAACATCACTGCACAAATAAAAAAAAGGGAGACATTCCAACCAGCAAGAAATATCACTAGATGGTTCCAGAGGGGAGAGATGATAGGGAAATCACAGCAAGAAATTAGACAGTAAGAGAGTTTGTGCAGCCCCCAATGTGTAAGGCAAACAGTACACACAGGATAGCTGCAGCAGGAGGGGGGGGGGGTGTGCCACCTCTATACTCTCACCCATATATCAAGCATGACAGGCTTATCTCTCACCTCCGGAGCACCTCCATCCCCCCTCCTCTCCTCACAGCTCGTTTGTAGTTTGCAGAAGCCAACTTTATGCCTCACCCCACGGATATTACAACAGCTGCAGTGTCAGCTCCGTGCAGTCATGATCTGTGTGTGTCCATCTCTCAGCTCCTCGTGCGGCTCGGCACCGCCCATCGGGGAGATGACCAGTGTCACTGTCCAGTCAGAGCTCCAAATCACAGAGGAGGGGGAGATCGTGGGTGGGGGCAGCAACGAGGCTCAGGCTACACTGTGTGAGTTGAGGAGGGGAAAGTTCCAGGCGCAGCCAGCCGATCGGCGGCATATCTTTCCAGCAAAGACATTGCTGTGCGGGGGGAGGGGGAGGGGCAGCAATGACGTCATTATTAATCGATTATTGCCGAATACCGCATCGATGCAGAATCGTCCATGGTATAATCTCGATGCATCGATGCAACGATTATTTTCAACACCCCTACTGTCGGACCAAGTCCCGTAGGTACCTCCGCTTACCTTTCCACGCTGCAGGGTATTGCAAAGCAAGAGGCCCAGCCTTCACCCCTCAACGCGGGCTTCGTCTCAGACCTTCAGGGACTGGGGTCCATAGCAGGTCACCTCTCCCCTGGACCTATATAGCACCCTGGCAACAGAAAAAATATTTGGTCTTTGACATCGACCAATGTACTGGAACCCAGGGTCCAGCTCTCAGAGAGAAGCATTATAGGCAAAACCTCGTTCTTCGTACCGAGGCCCGGGTACCGTCCACTTTGGCTATGAAGCACCTTGGACGGATCCGGATTTTATGGAGGCTTTTTACATCCAGCATGGATCCCTCCAGTGGAGCTCCTCAGAGCACATGTTAATTCGTGACCAACACCTTAGACACTGGTGAAAAAACTGAGGTGCTCCCAGTATGGGAGGGGTTATATAGGGAGGGAACTTCCTGTTCTAATTGATTACACCAGTGTCCAGCACCTGATGGTGGAATATAACCCAGATAGTAATGATTAAGACTCTGTGTCCCGTGATGTACGATAAAGAAATGACAATTGCAGTTTGGGAATTAACCACAAGGGGGCGTTGAAGGGATTATGTATGACCTAATATGTGTTTCTAACTGTAGGGGGGTGTGGCTGTAGGTGTGACGTCATCGATTGTGTATCCCTATAAAAGGGATCACATTATCGATGACGCCGCCACAGTGAAGAACGGGGAAGCTGTGTTTACACACAGCTCTCCCCGTTCTTCAGCTCCGGGGACCGATTGCGGGACTCCACGGGCGATCGGGTCCGCAGGGTTAGGAGCTTTGGACCGGGTCGCGGGTGCGCGCCCGCGACCCACGGCTGGGTACTAGCACAGGACGAACCTGTACGTGCATGTGCCCAGCTGTGCCATTCTGCCGACGTAAATGTGCAGGAGGCGGTCCTTAAGTGGTTAAAACTTCACATATAAACATAAAACGTTTTTATAATCATTTTGTTACCTTATAGAGCACGAGTATTACCAAGTAATAAATTGGTAAAAAAACATAAAAATAAGTACAAAAACTTGCCTGCACTTTAAACATTTTTATGCATTCTGGAGACTTCATTTCCTTTTCAGTAAAATCCTGAGGCTGGATTAAATAACAGATCAGCAACTCCTGTTAAAAAACAAATGTGGGTGAATACCTTCTTCTTTTTTTTTTTACTATTAAGTAAATTCTGTGCAGTGCTGTCAGCCATGAAGCTCTCACCTACATTAGCATCTCCTCCTCTTACACAACTCTCAACTCTTGCTCAACCCTTATAACACTGGGCAATGAACACTGTGCTAAATAGCTCATTTTTATTTTGCTCACAAATACAGGTGAAAATATATGTATATTAAATATATGCGTTTATAATTTCATAAGCTGGATTTTAATAAGTTATACTGTGTGCTATCATAACTGTGTTCTGGGGAATTTGTTTTGTACAATTGTATTGAATTGCACAGGATCCTTTGGCGGGCTACAATGATGTGCGTCTTGCCAGTTTCTTACTATCTGTAGTGTCAGCTGCACCCATAAAAGTCCAAAGCTCCCCTCCTGTCCTTTTTTACCTTAGACACATTCATTGTTGTCCTGTTAAGACCAGATAAAGACTTCCAGGTCAATGGTCGCAGTGGGGAACCTTCATAATTGGCATCAACAAGTTCTACAATCACAGAATAACTGTAAGAAAAAAATATATATATAAACCAGGGGTCTCCAAACTTTCCAAAGAAAGGACCAGTTTCCAGTCCTTCAGACATCAGAAGGGCCAGACTGCCCAGTGGGAGTAAACAATGCCTGATCTTTGGTATTAGGGGGGGAAACAGTTGGTGTCAGTGAGAGGAATAGGGAATAGTGCCCCATTTTAATTGTCAGTGGAAGGAATTATGCCCCATAGTTGGTGTCAGTGGAAGGAATAGTGTGCCAGTACCATTATTGGTGTCAGTGGCAGGAATTATGCCCCATTTTAGGTATCACTGGTAGGAATAATGCCTCAAGGGATGGATAAATGCAAGCAAAGGGGCCCAGTTTGGAGACCCTAGCTTTAACCATATTATTATTATTTAGGTACTTATATAGCGCCGTCAATTTACACAGCGCTTTACATATACAATGTACATTCACATCAGTCCCTACCCTCAAGGAGCTTACAATCTAAGGTTCCTAACTCACATTCATATACTAGGGCCAATTTAGGCAGAAGCCAATTAACCTACCAGCATGTCTTTGGAGTGTTGGAGGAACCCGGAGTACACGGAGGAAACCCACGCAGGCACAGAAAGAACATGCAAACTCCAGGCAGGGAGTGTCGTGCATATCCAGCTTGATACAGCTTAAAGAGACTTTCAAAAGGAAAGAACCAAATGCTTTTCAGATATTTACAAAATTTGGGGGCTGTTTAGTGATTCACAGCTCTCAACATGTTCAGTTCCATATAAGACAGTAATCATATCCCTTATATGAAATCAGCTAACAACATATGCTGCCATAGTAGCCCAAAATTCTATAACACGATGGCCTGGATTCACATACCTTGGCGCATAGTTATGCCGGCGTAGCGTATCGAATATACGCTACGCCGATGTAGCGCAGAGCGGCGAGCACAGTATTCACAAAACACTCGCTCCCTAATCTACGCTGGGTTCCCTCAGCGCAACTCGTCGTAAGTGGCAGTGGGCGTGAGCCATGCTAATGAGGCGTGACCCCATGTAAATGATGGGCCGAGCGCCATCAAGATACGAATAACGAACGGCGCATGCGCCGTCCCATGGGCGCTTCCCAGAGCGCATGCTTAGAATCACGTCGAAACAACTGCCTAAGTTACGTCGAATCACTGCCTACGACTTGAACGTAACCTACGACTAGCCCTATTCACGTACTACGTAAACGACGTAAAAAAACGACGGCTGTGTTCCCTGGTGCAGCCATTTGCATTGATGCTGCCGACTTACACCTGCTTTATGAGGCTTAACTTTACGCCGGATGTACGACTTACGTAAACCGCGTATATTAATGCGCCGGGCGCAAGTACGTTCGTGAATCGGCGTATCTCCCTCATTTGCATATTGGAATCGTAGATCAATGGGAGCGCCCCTTGCGGTCAGCGTAAATATGCGCCCACGATACGACGGCGTAGGAAACTTACGTCGGTCGGATGAAGCCTATTTTCAGGCGTACCTTGCTTTCAGAGTCAGGCGCATAGATACGACGGCGCATATGTGCACTTACGTGGCGTATCTCGAGATACGTCGGCGTAAGTGCTACGTGAATCCGGGCCGATATGTACCTATGGCTTATCATCCTCAGCACAGCTGAACTTTATTGAGCAGAAATAAAAAAATCACCTTGCATTGCTCATTTTGTCTACATTTTTATCATTCTCCTGGCAGTCAGCACTCTTTTTTGTGCCTGGTATTCGGGTGGGCCCTCGTTATCCTCACATACAGTGCAGGACTGCAGGTTCTGCACCCTTCAAGATTACGTTGGAGAGCTGCACTCAATTAACGTTTAAAACACACACACACAAAACTTTTGAAACTTAAAAAAAAAAAAGAGAAAAGTGCTTTGTGCTATTTTAAATACAAAGTTCAAATGTCATTGCATTAATTCCATCCTATCCCATCCACTGTGCTTCTGTAAAGGTGATTCTATACCGTAGCTAGCAAGAGAGTGCTCCACCACCAGTGATGCTATTATTGCCCTCATCAGAACCATGAGGCCCCTGGGCCAAACACACCTTAATAATTATCCCAAACAGATGGAGATTTCAAAACCGTTTCATTTCTCTATAAACCATGTTCTAGGGGGCGATCAAGGGGTTAACTGTGTTTCCTAGGTGTGTTCTAAGTGTGGGGCGATGGGATTGACAAGGGGGGGGGGGGAGAGATTGGTGTTCATACTTCGTATGAATGCACAATCTGTCTCCTCTCCCCTGAGAGAACAGATCTCAGTTTTCTCTCTGTCACGAGCGATCGCAGGTGCCTGCCGGTCATTGCGCCCGCTGGGCACTCGCATCAAGTTCTAGTGGTCAAAAGGCAAACTGACATACAGTTACGTCGGTTCCAGGGGAGCCAATCTGCCACAGAATAACTCCAGCGGCTTGTCGGGAAGGGGGTAAAACAGAAAAGTACCAACTTTCCAGAGATCCAGAATTTTCCTATACAAAGTGCAGAGGTACAAAAGGCAAACTGACATACAGTTACGTCGGTTCCAGGGGAGCCAATCTGCCACAGAATAACTCCAGCGGCTTGTCGGGAAGGGGGTAAAACAGAAAAGTACCAACTTTCCAGAGATCCAGAATTTTCCTATACAAAGTGCAGAGGTACAAAAGGCAAACTGACATACAGTTACGTCGGTTCCAGGGGAGCCAATCTGCCACAGAATAACTCCAGCGGCTTGTCGGGAAGGGGGTAAAACAGAAAAGTACCAACTTTCCAGAGATCCAGAATTTTCCTATACAAAGTGCAGAGGTACATTTTTGCATGATGTATGCTTACTCATAAAACCACCATGAGTATTTTGAGTATTGTGTAAAATATGTCATGGCACTTTTTAGATAAATAACGCTGCACAGTGTTTTTACACTAATAACAACTCTAAATTCCAGCTTTCCCATGGCTTTTGGACTTTTTTGTGACTGATTATTGCAGCCAGGCAGGCTGTAGTCCAGTGGTAATCCAGAAGGGGGTGTGTCAGACTTCTGCCTGCAGCAGCAGCGGTTTATCTTTAAATTTCTAAACTTTTTAGAAATATGATGTGAATTTTAAAATTAGGTTTTGTTGGAATCAAAATCTAGAGGATTTTATCCTGTCAAGTATAAATAATTGGTATTATTTGAAAAAGACTGTGAAGTTGATTTATTAAAGGCAAATAGACTGTGAGCACTTTGCAAGTGCAGTTGCACTCATTTTCCCCAGAGTTTAGTGAAAATGGTAAAGCTCCACTTTGTAAAGAATAACCAGTCAGGTTCAAGGGAAAAAATGCATTTTTGCTTGCACATGATTGGATGATGGAAATCAACAGAGCTTTGCCACATTTACATAGCTCTGATGAAAATGAGTGCAACTGCACAGTCCATTTGCCTTTAGTAAATCCACCCGTGTCAGGAAATAAGCTCTAATGCCCGCGTACACACGATCATTTTTCGGCACTAAAAAAAAATACATTTTTTCGGCATTTAGAAAATGAAGTTTTTTCAAACTTCATCATTAAAATGACGTTGCCTACACACCATCGTTTTTAAAAAATGCTCTAGCAAAGCGCGGTGACGTACAACATGTACGACAGTACTATAAAGGGGACGTTCCATGCGGATGACGCCACCCTTGGGGCTGCTTCGCCTGATTCCGTGTTAGTAAAAGACGATTCACGCTTTTCTGTCTGTTACAGCGTGATGAATGTGATATCTCCATTATGAACAAGCGCTCCTGTCTCATAACTTGCTTCTGAGCATGCGCGGGTTTTTAACGTCGTTTTAGCCCACACACGATCATTTTTTACAACCCGGAAAACTACATAGATTAAAACGTTGTTAAAAAATGCAGCATGCTCGAAAAAAATGTTTGTTGTTTTTCAGAAGCCGAAAAATTATGTGAAGCCCACACACGATCATTTTAAATGACATTTTTTTAAAACAACGTTTTTTTCATGCCGAAAAATGATCGTGTGTACGTGGCATAAAATATAGCAGGTTCTAAGCCAAGGCAATAGCCACATATATTTTCTAGTTACCAACCTTGCGTGGTAGAAGGGTGGGCCTTTTCGATATAGCACTAGAAAACATGAAAAAATAAAAACAATAGATAAGGTTTTTGTTTGTGATACATGTATAACAATTGTCAGCAACTGCCAAAACTGAAATATTCATTTTGCGTAGACTTAGCGATTAATCTCAGTGATTACTTACATAGGTCCGTCCCATATTTCAGTCCCACTTTGGGCACCCAGCCTTTGCTTCGGAAGTGGTGGTATGCCATATAACCTGTCTGAAAGTTCTGCTGTGCTGCACAGAAAATTTCCCAGAGTTTCTGTATGGTTAAAGGTTCCTAAAAGGGATTGATGGTCTGCACTAATTAACCAAGTCACACACTTTATTACTAATTACTTTACCAGGTCAGCAATCAAAATACCTGGCATACACGCATTGTACCTTAAAAATGGACAGACTATGGATATCAAACTATTTACATATTCTTAAAAAGCAATAATGGAGCTTTAAAACATATTACTGACCCTCTAGGTGTTTGTAATGTGAAGTTATTCATTCTCAAGGATCACAACAAAGGCTACAGCAGCCTCTCTCAACCTTTTTACCCTGGGGGAACCCAAACTACATTTTTCAGGTCTCAGCGAACCCTTACTAAAATCAATTTATTGGAGTCCATGAGAAAAAAGCCCCTTCCATGTGTGGCCATTAAGGATGAGCTCAGGCGTGTTCGCAACTGTACGTGTCCACCCCGTCAGGAAGCCGACACTCCGCAGCGCTAATCACAGGCAGTGAGACATTTCCCGATCTGAGGCTGCAGATCGGGAAATGTCTCACTGCCTGTGATTAGCGCTGCAGAGAGTCAGCTTCCTGACAGGCGCGGGCAAGTGAAGTTGCAAACAGGCCTGAGCTCATCCTTAATGGTCAATGGGAAGAATGCTGACCTTAAAAATGGTGGCAAGAACTCCCCACATACAGACAGCCATCATTGCTGTTATGCTGATGGTTTGCCAGGTGCTATTGACCCTGGAACTATGAAGGCATCATCAAACTGAAGAAGATCAATTGACAGATCAAGCAACCTTTAACCACTTAAGGACCGCCCCACGTACATTTACTGCAGCAGGGTGGCATTTAAGCGCAAAATCCTGTACCCGTACATGATTCTCGTGCTTGGCTCTGGGGTGCATGCACCGCCGAAGCCACACTCCCAATGTGATAGGACACAGCAGGAGTCAATTAGCGGGTCCTGCGGCTGCCATGGCCGCCGGCTACCCACGATCGATCCCTGGAGAGACAGAAGGATGTAAACAAGGCAGATCGTCCTTCTGTCAGACAGGAATAAAAAATGCAGAGGTGATCAAATAACACCAAAAGAAAGCTCTATTTGTGGGGAAAAAAGGAGATCAATTGTACTTGGTTACAGTGCCACATGTGCAATTGTCAGTTAAGCAATGCAGTGTCAAAATCACAAAAAATGGTCTGGTCAGGAAGTGGGTAAAACCCTCCAGAGCTGAAGTGGTTAAAGGAAACCTGGTTGAGAATAGTTGCTCACAGTCATGCTTCAGTGACTGGCAAAATCTGCAATTCGTAAGATTTTAATACTTAGTTTAGACTATGAAAATGTAATTGCTCCACAATGCTTGAAGACACAGATTTCCTTGCATACAGAAATGTGTTTTACAGTCCAACAATTTTTAATTCTTTATCACAACCTTAATGTGGCTGTAAAGCCTAAACATGTTTTACATTAAAGTGATACTAAAGGCAAAAAAGAGATTTTTAATGCAGCTTACCTGTAAAATCCTTTTCTTGGAGTACATCACGGGACACAGAGCGGCATATTCATTACTATGTGGGTTATATGGAGTACCTTCAGGTGATGGACACTGGCAATCTCAAAAACAGGAAGTGCCCCTCCCTATATAACCCCCTCCCATAGGAGGAGTACCTCAGTTTTGTAGCAAGCAGTATGCCTCCCAAAATGGTCCCCATAAGAGGGGTGGGAGCTCTGTGTCCCGTGATGTACTCCAAGAAAAGGATTTTACAGGTAAGCTGTATTAAAAATCCCTTTTTCTTTCTCGTACATCACGGGACACAGAGCGGCATATTCATTACTATGTGGGATGTCCCAAAGCAATGCTTACAATGAGGGGAGGGAGAACATCTTCCCAAGACAAAAGGATTTAATTTAGAGATATACTTAAATCATAATAAATCCAACTTAGTTGAGAAAAAATCATTTAAAATTTTAAATTTAACTCAAAAGGGAGCCCCCGGAATCCGAGGGTCTCAAACTGCAGCCTGCAGCACTGCCTGCCCAAAGGCTGTATCAGTATTCCTTCTTACGTCCAACTGGTAGAATTTTGTAAACGTGTGGACAGAAGACCAGGTTGCCGCCTTGCAAACTTGAGCCATAGAGATCTGGTGGTGTGCTGCCCAGGAGGCGCCCATGGCCCTAGTAGAATGAGCCTTTAATGATAACGGAGGAGGCAACCCTTTCAAGCCGTAGGCCTGAGAGATTAACTGTTTAATCCATCTCGAGATGGTGGATTTTGCAGCTGCCTGCCCCTTCTTGGGCCCATCCGGTAAAATGAACAACACATCTGTTTTCCGGATCTTCTCTGTAGCTTTAAGATAGGCCTTCATGGCCCTGACAATATCCAAGGTATGCAGCAACCCTTCCTTTCTGGAAGTAGGTTTAGGGAAGAAGGATGGTAATACCAAATCCTGGTTTAGATGAAAACTGGATATAACCTTCGGTAGGAAGGAAGGATGAGGGCGGAGAACGACCTTGTCCTTATGTAAAATAAGATATGGTTCCTTACAGGATAAGGCTGCCAGTTCCGATACTCTTCTGGCGGAAACTATGGCGACCAAAAATACTAACTTCCTTGTTAGTAAAACCAAAGGAATTTCAGCCAACGGCTCAAAAGGTTGTTTCTGTAAACTTGACAGAACAAGATTTAAATCCCACGGACAAAGCGGGGATTTAACTGGAGGATTAATACGCAAGACCCCTTGAAGGAAGGTCTTAACTAGCGAGTGGGTGGCCAGCGGCCGCTGAAACCACACTGACAAAGCTGAAATCTGTCCTTTGATTGTGCTTAATGCCAGTCCTTTATCCACTCCTAGCTGGAGAAAACGTAATACTCTATCGATGGTAAATTTGCGAGAAAGCCATCGCTTGGACTCACACCAGCCTACATAGGCCTTCCAGACCCTGTAATAAATCACCCTAGAGACCGGTTTCCTGGCTCTGATTAGGGTAGAGATTACTTTCTGAGACAGACCTCTACCCCTGAGAATCAGGGATTCAGCTTCCAGGCCGTCAAATTTAGATGCCGTAAGGCAGGGTGGAGGATCGGACCTTGCGATAGCAGGTCTGGCCGTAGAGGAAGAGTCCAAGGGTCTCCCACTACCATCTTCAGGATTAGTGAATACCATGCCCTTCTGGGCCATGCTGGAGCTACCAGGATGACTGGTATGTGCTCCACCCTGATCCTGCGCAGCAGGCGGGGTAGTAACTGGAGCGGGGGAAATGCATAAAGAAGTTTGAACTGATGCCAAGGGCAAACTAACGCATCGGTTCCGCAGGCTCTGGGATCCCTTGTGCGGGACATGAACCTGTCTAGCTTCTTGTTTAGTCTCGATGCCATGATATCCACGTCCGGCACTCCCCACTTCTGGCAGAGTGTCTGAAAGACCTGTGGATGCAGAGACCACTCCCCCGGCAATAGAGTCTGGCGACTTAAGAAGTCCGCCTGTAGGTTGTCCACTCCGGGAATGAATATAGCCGATATGCAGGGCACATGGGCTTCTGCCCACAAGAAAATCAAGCTCACTTCTTTCTGAGCGGCTTGACTCTTGGTTCCCCCTTGGTGATTTATGTATGCCACCGCCGTGGCATTGTCCGATTGTATTCTCACCGGGAACCCCTGCAGTTTGGACGTCCAAGCCCTGAGGGCTAGTCGGGCAGCTCTGAGCTCCAAGATATTGATGGGCAACTGCTTCTCTGCCGCTGCCCAAGTGCCCTGGCGAGTGCAACCATCCAAAATTGCTCCCCAGCCGATCAGGCTGGCGTCTGTGGTTACTATCTTCCAGGTCACAGGACTGAACGTCTTTCCCTTCAGGAGATTCTGAGGGTTTAACCACCAAGATAGACTTTGCCGGACTCTTGGTGAGAGTGGCAAAGGAATCTCCAAGGCCTGAGGCCTCTTGCTCCATGCTGACAGGATGGCTGCCTGCAGGATGCGAGTGTGGCTCTGAGCATACGGTACCGCCTCGAAGGTGGCCACCATCTTGCCTAGTAGCCGCATACATAGGCGAACAGTTGGCTTTCTCTTGCTCAGAACTATTTGTATTAGCTCTTTGATGGCCTTGACCTTTAATAGAGGTAGGAACACCCTCTGTTGTTCTGTATCCAATCTCATGCCGAGATATTCCAGCTGCCTTGTGGGCCGAAATGCTGATTTGTCTCGATTTAGGACCCAGCCGAACCTCTCGAGGTACTGAACCGTGAGGGCGACTGCTCGTTCCAGGCCAGGAAACGAGTGGTCTACGACCAAGAGGTCGTCCAGGTAAGCTAGGACCGTGACCCCTTGGGTCCTTAGATTGGCTAGGATTTTCGTTAATACCTGGGGGGCCGTAGTCAACCCGAAGGGGAGCGCCACAAATTGGAAATGACGCTGAGCCACCGAGAAGCGTAGAAATACCTGATGTGGCTGAAAAATTGGCACATGAAGGTAAGCATCCTTTATGTCTATGGACGCCATGAAGTCGTCCTTCTGGAGCACGGCGACAGCTGACCGAATAGTTTCCATCCGGAATGAGCGGACCTTTAGGTACGCATTTACTCCCTTTAAGTCCAAAATTGGCCTGACATCGCCGTTGGGCTTTGGGATGATAAACAGGTTGGAGTAGAACCCCAATCCCTGTTCCTGGACTGGTACTTCTACTATCACCTTCTGGCACAGCAGATGATTCAATGCCGCCATCAACGCGGCTCCCTTCACCGGGTCGCCTGGTACTCTTGACTCCTGGAAATGAGGAGGAGGGAATCTTGAAAATTCCAGTTTGTAGCCCGTGGCCACGGAAGACCGTACCCAGCAGTCGGGAATGCTGGCCTCCCAAACTTCTGCAAAGAGACGTAGCCTTCCCCCCACCATCGTGGGTGGGGGCGCCCCTTCATAAGGCCGACTTGGGGGCTGGCTTCGCAGGCTTGCGGTACCACTGCTTCTTGCCCCCAGTGGCTTGGCCTTGTGGCTTATTGTTAAAGCCTGATCTTGCAGGAGGCCGTCGATACTGTCTGGTATTAGAGGGCCCCTGTCCCGGGGAGGGCTGGCGCTTAAACGCGGGCCCTCGGGCTTTCTTCTTGACTGGCAAGAGAGTGCTTTTTCCGCTTGATATAGTCTGAATATATCTATCCAGATCTTCTCCGAAGAGTCGTCCTCCATGGAAGGGAAACCCTACCAGGAGCTTTTTGCATGGGGGCTCAGCCTCCCAACTCTTCAACCATAAGAGCCTTCTCATATGGATTAGAAATAAGGATAAACGTGATGCCTGCTGGATGGAGTCCTTGATAGCATCCACCGTAAAGCGTATAGCCCTCGGTATATCCGAAAATTCCTCTGCCTGCTGGGCAGGGATAAGTTTAAGCATTTGCTTAGTCTTATCTGATAATGCTTGGGTAATTCCAATAGCAGCCACAGCGGGCTGAACTATCGCCCCTGCTGAAGTAAAGGAGGCTTTCAGTAATGTTTCCAAGTGTTTATCAACCGGATCCTTAAACACCTGTACGTTTTCCACCGGACAAGTTAAAGATTTGTTCACATAGGAGATGGCTGCGTCCACCGCCGGGGGCGCCCACCTTTTGGAGAATTTCTCCTCCATAGGATATAAAACAGAGAATTTTTTAGGTGGTAAAAAGACTCTATCTGGCTTAATCCAATCCTGAAACATGACCTCCTCGAGTAGAGGATGGATCGGGAAAACTGCGTTGCTTTGAGGCGTTCTTAATGAGCCCAAAGCTGAAACCGCCGATACTTGAGGTTCTGGTATGGGTAACTTAAATGCCTCATGGACCATGTCCGTTAAGGCCTGAACCCACAAACTTTCCCCTTGGGAGGCTGAACCAGACCCCTCAGTATCCAGATCCTCGATCTCTGAACCACCCTGGTCCAAAGCGTCAAGTCTATCCAATTCCCCTAGGGAAAGGATCTCTGTGTCTGAGGCTTCTTGCTCGGGTGACGGAGACCTAGTCCGCTTTCTACCCGATATAGCCTTAGCTATCCTTTTTGCCATTCTTTTCTCTAGTTCACCTAAAGAAACAGCAAGAACCCTCTCAGTGACAAAGCCCGAGTTGGACTGACCTGGATCAGCCCCAGCACCAGATCCCCCAGGTCCCATCAAGGCGTGCCCTGATATGTCCTGTGGGGAGAGCAGCGGCATAGCCGTGTCTGAGCCCTCGGATTTTGCGGGGGAATCCCCACCCTTTGTACCCTCTGACCCAGAAGCCATGGTACAATACCGAGGTACACCTGCTATCACCCAGCCACAGACGTAGCTAAGGGGATCTGTCGGTTTGGGAGCGATAGAGACTAACGCCCAAACTGATAAGGGAGATCAGCAGTTCCTTCCCCTTCTCTTTTTCTTTCTTTTTTTTTTTTTTTTTGAAGAGGAAAAAGAAACCACTCTGTCTCCCACTAAGAATTGCCAATAGCCATCTGCTGAAAAAAAGGAAAAGAAAACCTATCTGTAGGTTTGACAGTCCTTAGAAAAGACTGCAATTCTTCCTTTCGCCACCGGGTGTCCTCGGCGTGCTCCGCTCTGTGTCCTCCTCTCCTCTAGCTCAGGATGACACTGAGCTCTTGGCAGCTAATGGAAGGGCCTCCCCTTCCTTTATTTGTGATTCGCCGCCCACAGGGACGCGCCCCCTACCACGGAAACAGCGCGAAAATCGTTCATATCTCGGGCACGCACGCGCGTCGGCGGGGGATATCACACATGGAGGAGGACGGAGCAGCGCAGGCACCCAGGCAGGTAAGCCCTTAGGTAGGTCACAGACCTCCTTTTAGCATGGGAAAAAGGCTCCCCTCTTACAGAGATCCCACACCTAGCGCCAGCAGCCCAGCTAAGCAACACTTACCAGGGAGGTCACATTTTACTGGGGAAAAAAGATTGAATCATCCTGTCTCTGTCATAGACATAGTGATTCCTTGCCAATGCAGAGCATACCCAGGCCTGTCCCCCTGTGCACCCCCTGTAGGGAACCTGCTAAGAACCAAGTTCCGCAAGCTCCCCCAATACTTACCTGCTCCATGCCGCAGGACTTTTGCACAGCAAGAGGTCCAATCTTCCCCCATCTCCGTGGGTGGCGTCTAGACCTTCAGGCCCTGGGTTCCTATGAAGGAGCCACTGTCCTGGGCCCATATAGCACCCTGGCAACAGAAACATTAGGCCCCCAAAGGTTTCTAAGTTCTGGGCCCAGGGTCCAGCTCTCTGAACAGAAAGCATTATGGGCTACACCCCAATGGTTTGGGGTCCGGTTGCTGACCACTTTAGCACTGAGGCCTTTGGACAGAACCGGTTAGCCCACCTTAATCCCAAGGATGTGGAGGTAAGCTAAACCATGACCAACACCTAAGACACTGGCGAAAAAACTGAGGTACTCCTCCTATGGGAGGGGGTTATATAGGGAGGGGCACTTCCTGTTTTTGAGATTGCCAGTGTCCATCACCTGAAGGTACTCCATATAACCCACATAGTAATGAATATGCCGCTCTGTGTCCCGTGATGTACGAGAAAGAAAAAATGTTTTAATTAAAATAATAAACATGTTATACTCACCTGCTTTGTGCAATGGTTTTGCACAGAGCAGCCCCAATCCTCCACTTTTAGGGTCCCCTGCTGGTAATCTTGGCTTCTCCTCTTCTCTAAGTGCCCCCACAGGAAGCCACCTGCATGCGCGCTCCTAAGCTGTGTGTGTCTATGGAGCCGAGCTTCATAGACACACACAATGTGGCTTGGCCCTGACCCCCCACACACACACACACACACTTTCTGCTTACAGCATTTGATTGACAGTCTCTGTGTGAAGAGGAAAAGAGGGGAGAGAAGAGATGCAGCTGTGCACAGCACTGGATCATTTGAGGACTCTGGTAAGCATTTAAGGCAGTAGGGGAGGATAGGAAGCTGTAAAAATATATTTATTTTTAACTTGAATGCAGGGAATGCATTAACGTAAAAAATGTTTTGGATTGAGAACCACGTTAACGCATTCCCTGCAATAAAGCGGAGTTCCACCCAAAAGTGGAATTTCGGCTCATCTGATTCCTCCTCGTCTCTGGCACCTTTCGGGGGGATGACAGGATACCACTTCCAGGAGCCTCAGCCGCAGATATTGACATCACGGCTGGGGCTCCCTCCATCGCTGAGGCCAGTAGGAGAGAGGAGCGGGCCTCGGCCATGCACAGTAGGGTTCCCGGCGTGAAGCCAAAAGGCTGCCACGTACCCTTACCCACAATGGCGGCGGCAGCACCCGACAGCTTATGGAAACATCAGCTGCGATGCTGACATCGCTGGACTCCAGGACAGGTAAGTGTCCTATTATTAAAAGCCAGCAGCTGCAGTATGTGTAGCTACTGGTTTTAATTTTTTGGGGCGGACCTCCGCTTTAAGGTAAAAAAAAAAATGTAGGTATCAGTATTCCCCCCCTTATACTTGCTTGAGTCTTCACTCGATCCAGTGCTGTGCCAATCTGCAGTGGCTCTGCCTTCTCTCCACGCTCTCACAGGACTTGCTGAGGCAGCCATTGGCTCCCACTGCTGTCAGTCAAATCCTGTGATGAGGGAGTGGGGCCAAGCCATGCTGTCTGTGTCTCTGAATGCAGGCTGCACAGCTCGGGATTGAGCTTCCTATTGTGGCACACCGAGAAAAGGAAGAAGCCAGAAGCACCATGCAATTACAACGCACAGAGCAGGTAAGTAGAACATATTTGTTATTAAGAAAAAAAATCCTTTACAATGACTTTTACCATCACGTTAATAAGAGAAACAGAATAATAAAACAATAGTGGTTACCTTTTTATAAGAGACTGACAGACAGCCCAAGGCATACACCAAAAAGAAAGCCTGAGGAAAGAAGAAATTAAGCATATGAAGTTTTGTTTAACGCCCAAACTTTTATGACATAGTATTCTCTGCTTTTAAAACCAGCCCTAAGCCTAATTCACACCAGAAACCCAAGAAGAAGAACACGGGTTCCCCTAACAATATTCATTTGGACCTGTGTCGAGAGGCTTATGTTCGTGTTAAAACGAATGTACAAATTGAACAGCGCTATAATTGCACCAGGTTCAAATACACTGCTCAAAAAAATTAAAGGAACACTTTCAAAACATATCAGATCTCAACAGGCAAAAATCTCATGCTGGATATCTATACTGATATGGACTGGGTAATGTGTTAGGAATGAAAGGATGGCTCATAATTTGATGGAAACGAAAATTATCCACCTACAGAGGGCTGAATTCAAAGACACCCCGAAAATCAAAGTGAACAAATTATGCAGCAAGCTAGTCCATTTTGCTGAAATTCCATTGCAGCGACTCAAAATGGTCCTCAGTAGTTTGTATGGCCCCCAAGTGGCCCACACTATTTAAAGTGAAAGAAAAACTGGATTATGGCTTCAAACATCAAACCCAAAAAGGTAAATTATGTTAATATTACATCATATACCATATTAGGGATCTTTTTATTAGTGCTGGTGCAACTGGAAGGGAGCCTCCCCGCCCCACAGCCTTCTGCTTCTAGCCCAGGCTCTCCTGTCCCACCGAGAGGCCCGAGCAACAAGCCGTCACGTCCGCCGGCTGGCTAAAGACCCAAACAAAGGCGATGCTTCATTCAGATCTCGGAATGTCATGACATCACTTCCCAGATTACTGGCCTGACTTGACATTTTGAATAATTTGAACTGCAAAGGTGGGGTTTGGGGTCTTATAAAGAGTACCTGTCAATGCCTATTACTGTCACAAGGGGTGTTTACCTTCCTTGTGACAGCAATAACAGTGATTAAAACATAACATAAAAATGTAAAAAAAAAAATTAAAACGTACAAAATATCGGCCAAAAATATTGGCTATTGGCGAGAGAGGAGGCCAAAATATCGGTATCGTATCGGCACCAAAAAAACGATATCGGTCGATCCCTACAGGAAAATCTCTCCAAAGTAAGGGGAAATTCCAACTCTGACAGCTCATGTTGGAATTCCTATCACTTTCTTCTCTGTGACAAAGAGAGCTTAGGTCTCCCTAGTGGGGACACAACAAGAAAAAGCTGTCAGAGTTTTTAACACTTCCTAATTTTTGCCAAAACTAAAAAAATAAGTAATACATAAATGTGCATAGGGAGAGCGAGTAGATGTATAAAGGCCTACTATTTTCAATAGGGATCACTGTATTGTTGTGACTGTACTTTACTCCTCCAGGTAGCTCGGAGAAGGATGTTAGGATCACATGATTCTATACGAAGGAATATGGGAGATGAAGGCCTCACAATTAAAGGTTCCTGATAGACAACTCTTCCACAGAAATTTTCTTTCAAAATTCTCTTACTATAATTTTACTGCTTGGACTATTACCTCTTCGCGGCTGAGCTGTAAATATTCAAACATTTGGAATGGATTTCTACGGCAAACAAGCTTGTGTGTCACCTAAAATGAAAAGAATATGGTAAGGTTAATACAAGAAAATAAAAACAGCTCAACTTTTTATTTAGCCTGGAATACAGGCAACTTGAACTGGAAGGTAATATAATAATACTCAACCACGTAAGGGCTAAAAGTTGTGGGTTTGTCCACAGCAACCAGATTCCAGTGAAGTTTGGAAACAAAAGCACCTCCCCCCACTGTACCACAAATTCAGGACCTGCACCTACAGGCTTGTGTTGATGGAAAATTCAGCATGCTTTCAGTTAAAGAGGAACCTTTTCAGTCAAGGAAGCTTCCATCTTAGCTTCAATTGGATCTGCAACTGTCATGGTGCTGCACATCTGATCAGTTGTGACTCCAGCTATTTGATGGTTTGACAGTTTGGTTGAAAGCAAAAGAAAATGTGACAGTTGGCATTCATGGCATGTCTGAAAGGAAACGTTTTTTTGAAACTTTAAATTAATGGGATTAGTTTCGCTTTAAGTTCCACTTTCAAGAATCATTCTGAGAGGATTCAGAGCTTATTAACAGTTCACTGACAGGACACTTGGACCTCCTTCTACACTAGATCAACCTGCTCCAAGCGGCTTTTGCGTTTCCATTGACTCTTTTGGGGAGAGAGGCCTGTTGAAAAAGGCCCTTAAAGCGGAGGTTCACCCTCAAAATGAACTTTCCAGCATCCTTAAAGCGGAAGTAAACCCATCAATTTAACAGTTTGAAAAAACAGTTACATTCCTGGCATGCCGGGAGTGCTAACTGTCACATTGGTTGTGCTCTCAACCAAACTGTCAAACCATCCAATGGCTGGTGAAATAACTGATCACATGTGCAGCATCATGGCAGTTGAAGATTAAACAGAGGCCAAGACGCGCCTTAGCAGCCGTCAATCAACTCCTCTTCGCTTAGAAATGCCCATTCCCCGCAGGATTCACCGCTCGGAGCCGGAAAACAAGGGCTCATATAACGATAAGTACAAGTAAAAAAAAAAACAGCATACTGCAGATGTTAGCAGTATGCTACAGCTAATGTCAAAAAGTGGATTTTTGGGTGAACCTCCGCTTTAAGAGTGGTACACATGGGCCAAATTTCGGCCAATTCAACAGAAACTGGCCAACATTCGGCCTGTGTTTGCAACAGCCTGTCTGGGGTTTTTTCAGCATAAACGGTTCTTTACTTTTAGAGCAGTAAGGATGTGGAACTCCCTGGGGACAGTTGGTTGTGTCAGTGAGTAGCGTAGATAAATTCAAATAACTTTTAGATGTGTTTCTTAGCAAACATAATGTACAGCGATATTGAAAATGCGACATGGATGTCCGGTAGAGGTGCGCATCTTCACTGGTCTCACGATTCGATTACGATTATCCTGTCAACAATTCAATTCGATTCCGTGATGCATCACGATTAATGCCCATGGTTTTCATCAAAAATTCAAGCAGTCAGAAGAACTCAATTTTTTATTTTATCTGCTTTTAAAAAAATAAAGGACAGTATTCATTTAGAACATTAAATAATAAATGGCACAGCCCCCTTTACATTCCACAATCCACCACCCCTTTACATTACACAGACCCCCTGCACTCCCAGGAGACCCCCAGTCTCCTGGGACAGCCCTGCCAGCGTACTCTAAAGTGAAAAGAAAATCACTGCCAGTCCCTCTGTTTCATGGATGCATGCTACGCTGTGCAAGACCCCTTTCACACTGAGCCACTCATAGCGTCGGCGGTAAAACTACACTATTTTTACTGCCGACGCTATGGGCGGATTTGTGGCGCATTGCAGCAGCTTTTACCCCTGCTAGCGGTCGAGAAAGGGTTAAAACCACCCGCAATGCCCTGCTGCAGCAGTGCATTGCCAGCGGTATAGCCGCGCTGTCCCATTGATTTTATTGGGCAGCAGCTCCAAAGATGCGGCTAGCAGGACTTTTTTTACCGTCCAGCTAGCGCAACGCTCCAGTGTTTTCACACTGGAGTGAATGTGACAGCTGTTTAAGGGCAGATTGCATGTGCTATTTTTAACACTATAGCGCCTGCAATACGGTCCAGTGTGAAAGGAGTCTTAGGCCCCATACACACGATAGAATCCATCCGCTGAAAAATCCCAGCGAATGGGTTTCAGCGGATAGATCCTATGGTGTGTACACTCCAGCGGATCTGTTTCCGCGGATATTTATCCCCTGGGATGGATTTCCAGCGGATAAATATTTGATGACATGCTATTAAATCTATCCGCTGGAATCCATCCCAACGGATGGATCCGCTGGTCTGTACAGACTCACCGGATCCATCCGTCCGAAGGGATCCCCCGCATGCGTCGTAATGATTCGACGCATGCGTGGAATTCCTTATATGACAGCGTCGCGCACGTCGCCGCGTCATAATCGCGGCGACGGCGCGACACGTCATCGCCAGAGGATTTCGGCGCGGATTTCGATTCGATGGTGAGTACACTCCATCGCATGGAAATCCGCGCAAATCCTCGAGAGGATTTATCCGCGGATACGGTCCGCTGGACCGTATCCGCGGATAAATCCTCTCGTGTGTATGGGGCCTTAGGGTTAATGTAAACTGATGCCTGTAAATACCTTATTATCTCCAATACTTCATGGCAGGTCACAAAACCTCTGGCCACTTTCCTCCCCCATCTAAGGGCTACAGCCAGAAGAGGAGAGTACGCTGGTAGGAGAGGCAGGGGGCGCCAGGATGATGTCATCCGTGCAATTGATGCAGCCATTCTCTACATCAATGCAGAATCGTTTAAGGCTGCATCGTGATGCTTCGATTCAACGATTATTTTAAACACCCCTAATGTCCGGCGTCTTTATTCAACCTCATGAACTATGTAAACTCTACTTGTGCTTTATTGAAATTCCCTGGGTAGGTAGACACAAAGTTGTTGTTTTTTTCAGCATAAGGGAAACTTTATCACTAGGTTTTAAAATGCAATGACTGACTATTACAACCATTGCTCTAATTATACAGTCATGGCCGAAACTGTTGGCACCCCAGACATTTTTCCATAAAATCAAGTATTTCTCACAGAAAAGTATTGCAATGACACATGTTTTGCTATACACATGTTTATTCCATTTGTGTGTATTGGAACAACAAAAAAAAAAAAAGAGAGGAAAAAAAGAAAATTGGACATAATGTCACACAAAACTCCAAAAATGGGCTGGTCAAAATTCTTGGCACCCTTTCAAAATTGTGGATAAATACGATTTTTTTCAAGCATGTGATGCTCCTTTAACTACTTGCCGACCGCCCACCGCCGTTATACGTCATCACTTTAGAGATGAATATCTCGGTAACGGTAGCAGCTGCTGCCACAATCGAGATATTCATCTCTTCTGTGGGCGGCCGTGTTAACGATAATGGCGGTCTCCGCTGCGAATCCGCCGCGAGATCGCCGTTATCGGTGGCGGGAGAGGGGCCCCCCTCCCGCCGCTGTTCCGCGCCCTCCGCCGCTTACCGGAGCCGTCGGTAGCGGCGGAGGAGATCGCGACCATCCGGCAGCTGAGCGGGGACGAGACTGAAGGAAAAATCTCCTTCGCCCGTCCCCATAGCTCCGCTGGGCGGAAGTGACGTCAAAACGTCAGTCCCGCCCAGCGTCTTAAAGAAACATTTTTTTTTTGTCATTTGAAAAAATGACATTTCCAAATTTTTTTATTTTTTTGTTGCATTTATGCCTAAATATGAGATCTGAGGTCTTTTTGACCCCAGATCCCATATTTAAGAGGACCTGTCATGCTTTTTTCTATTACAAGGGATGTTTACATTCCTTGTAATAGGAATAAAAGTGATAATTTTTTTTTTTTTTCAGTGTTAAAAATTGTAAAATAAATAAAAATAAATGCGAAAAGCAAAAAAAAATTTTTTTAAAGCGCCCCGTCCCGACGAGCTCGCGCGTAGAAGCGAACGTATACGCGAGTAGCGCCGACATATGAAAACGGTATTCAAACCACACAAGTGAGGTATCGCCGCGATCGTTAGAGCGAGAGCATTAATTTTAGCCCTAGGCCTACTCTGTAACTCAAAAAATGCAACCTGTAGAATTTTTTAAACGTCGCCTATCAAGATTTTTAAGGGTAAAAGTTTGACGCCATGCCACGAGCGGGCGAAATTTTTAAGCGTGACATGTTGGGTATCATTTTACTCGGCGTAACATTATCTTTCACAATATATAAAAAAATTGGGCCAAATTTATTGTTGTCTTATTTTTTCATTTAAAAAAGTGATTTTTTTCCAAAAAAAGTGCGCTTGTAAGACCGCTGCGCAAATACGGTGTGACAAAAAGTATTGCAATGACTTCCATTTTATTCTCTAGGGTGTTAGAAAAAAAAATATATATAATGTTTGGGGGTTTTAAGTAATTTTCTAGCAAAAAAAAATGGTTTTGTCTCGTAAACACCGACTCTGAAAAACAGGCCCGGGGCTAAAGTGGTTAAACTCACCTGGGGCAAGTAACAGGTGTGGGCAATATAAAAATCAACCCTGAAAGCAGATAAAAAGGAGAGAAGTTCACTTAGTCTTTGCATTGTGTGTCTGTGTGTGCCACACTAAGCATGGACAACTGAAAGTGGAGAAGATAACTGTCTGAGGACTTGAGAACCAAAATTGTGGGAAAATATCAACAATCTCAAGGTTTAAAGTCCATCGCCAAAGATCTAGATTTGCCTTTGTCCACAGTGAGCAACATTCTGAAGAAGTTTGCAACCCACGGCACTGTAGCTAATCTCTCTGGGCGTGGATGGAAGAGAAAAATGTATGAAAGGTTGCAACGCAGGATAGTCCGGATGGTGGATAAGCGGTCCCAAACAAGTTCCAAAGAAATTCAAGCTGTCCTGCAGGCACAGGGAGCATCACTGTCAGCACAAACTATCCATCGACATTTAAATGAAATGAAACGCTATGGCAGGAGACCCAGGAGGACCCCACTGCTGACACAGAGACATAAAAAACAAGACTACAGTTTGCCAAAATGTACTTGAGTAAGCCAAAATCCTTCTGGGAAAACGTCTTGTTGACAGATGAGTCCAAGATAGAGCTTTTTGGTAAAGCACATTGTAACGGGAGGGCCCGTGGAACCCAGAGGCTCTTGCAGGGTGTGGGGTACTCCTGTTTCAGCTTCACCAATGACTTGTGTCATCCTATGTCTACTAGGGGCATAGGATGACTGAGAAATGATATCTCGGATTACATGAGATGGGACAGTAATGATAATTCACAATGTATTGCAGGACATCTTGAAATATTACAGGTTGTTGATTCTAAACCCAACCGGTCAATAGAGTGATTCATTCATGTGGGAACAGAGACTGTTAAGGGGGTACCGTATTGTACCGCGCACTTTTTTCCCCTTAAAATAAGGGGAAAATCGTGGGTGCGCGATATACGCGATACCCGCTTCCCACGCTCAGTTTGAATGCCTGCGCCGACATATACCAAGCGCAGTACACTCGGGTACATTCGGCCAGGCTCGGCTTTGCTCGTAGTCACGCTCTGTGACGTTTATGCGTGAGAAGCCGAGCGTGGCCGAATATACCCGAGTGTACTGCGCTCGGTATATGTCGGCGGAGGCGTTCAAACTGAACGCGGGAAGCGGGGATTCGACACGGAGACAGCGCGGGAGAAGCCGGGAGGACACCACCGAGGCCGCAGCCGGACGAGGCCGCCGATGGACGCCGGGCATGACACCAAAACTGTAAGTAGTAAAATATTTTTTTTTTTACAGGATTTCGGGTCTACATATTAGCTATATGCCTGAGCGTGCAATACCCCGATAAATACGGTAATTAAGTCTGCTACTGTCATGTAAACTAACCTTAGTCTAGCTTCTAAAGACCTTTTCATTGTGCGATGCTAATTAACACTGTATTGTGTGAAGTTCTATTGATGATATATGTGGATTGTGAGATGTCTGACTTGCCAGCTGTAGTTAATTAGAATTGGAGTCAGAATGTTTGACTAAAGGAATGTGTATTGTATAGCAGGTGTCTATCTTAAAAGATGTGTATTGAGGGGGGCTTGTTAGGAACTATTGTATGATGTTGTGGGCGGAGTGTGTCATTGTCCATTTGATTACTGCAAGTATTCTTTTTGGTGTATATAAGAAGCCTGATTTTCCCATTAAAAGTCTATCCGTTTGGAACCAGAGAACAGAGCTGTGTGTCTCGTTTCTGGGGAAATCCCAATGGGTCCTGTCTGCCGGATTGTGGAGTGTCGATAAGCTGTCGTGGGTTGGTGGAATGGAATATCGTAAACGGTGTTAACCCCTGACCGTTACACACATCATTCTACTGTTTACTGAAAAACGGAATGAGTCCTACAAAGAAAAGAACACAATACCTACAGTGAAATATGGTGGAGGTTCAATGATGTTTTGGGGTTGTTTTGCTGCCTGGGTGCCTTGAATGTGTGCATTTTGGGTCGCACTGTAGAGCCCAGTGTCAGAAAGCTGGGTTTGCGTCTGAGATCTTGGGTCTTCCAGCAGAACAATGACCCCAAACATGCGTCAAAAAGCACCCAGAAATGGATGGCAATAAAGCGTTGGAGAGTTCTAAATTGGCCAGCAATGAGTCCAGATCTAAATCCCATTGAACACCTGTGGAGAGATCTTAAAATTGCTGTTGGGAAAAGGCGCCCTTCCAATAAGAGACCTGGAGGACCTGCAAAGGAAGAGTGGTCCAAAATTCCGGGTGAGAGGCGTATGGTTATAGGAAGCGACTGATTTCAGTTATTTTTTCCAAAGGGTGTGCAACCAAATATTAAGTTAAGGGTGCCAAGAATTTTGACCAGCCCATTTTTGGAGTTTTGTGTGACATTATGTCCAATTTGCTTTTTTTCCCTCCCTTTTTGTGTTTTGTTCCAATACACACAAAGGGAATAAACATGTGTATAGCAAAACATGTGTTACTGCAATACTTTTCTGTGAGAAATACTTGATTTTCTGTAAAAATGTCTGGGGTGCCAACAATTTCGGCCATGACTGTATAATGCATAGTAGAGCTGCACGATTCTGGCTAAAATGAGAATCAACATTTTTTTGCTTAGATTAAAGATCACGACTCTCATGGCGTAACATCATATCTTTCACATTGTACAAAAAATTGGGCTAACTTTACTGTTTATTTTTTTTAACTCACTGTGTATTTTTCCCCAAATATATACAGTACAGACCAGTTTGGACACACCTTCTCATTCAAACAACTGAAAATATATTTCATATTCTAGGTTCTTCAAAGTAGCCACCTTTTGCAGCAGACACATCTCTAGAACTGTTAAGAGGAGACTGTGTGAATCAGGCCTTCATGGTAGAATATCTGCTAGGAAACCACTGCTAAAGAAAGGCAACAAGCAGAAGAGACTTGTTTGGGCTAAAGAACACAAGGGATGGACATTAGACCAGTGGAAATCTGTGCTTTGGTCTGATGAGTCCAAACTTGAGATCTTTGGTTCCAACCCCTGTGTCTTTGTGTGACGCAGAAAAGGTGAACGGATGGCCTCTACATGCCTGGTTCCCACCGTGAAGCATGGAGGAGGAGGTGTGATGGTGTGGGGGTGCTTTGCTGGTGACACTGTTGGGGATTTAATCAAAATTGAAGGCATACTGAACCAGCATGGCTACCACAGCATCTTGCAGCGGCATGCTATTTCATCCGGTTTGCGTTTAGTTGGACCATCATTTATTTTTCAACAGGACAATGACCCCAAACACACCTCCAGGCTGTGTAAGGGCTATTTGACCAAGAAGGAGAGTGATGGGGCGCTGCGCCAGGTGACTACCTCTTGAAGCTCTATAAGAGAATGCCAAGAGTGTGCCAAGCAGTAATCAAAGCAAAAGGTGGCTACTTTGAAGAACCTAGAATATGAAATATATTTTCAGTTGTTTCACACTTTTTTGTTATGTATAATTCCACATGTGTTCATTCATAGTTTTGATGCCTTCAGTGTGAATCTACAATTTTCATAGTCATGAAAATAAAGAAAACTCTTTGAATGAGAAGGTGTGTCCAAACTTTTGGTCTGTACTGTATATATATATATATATATATATATATATATATATATATTCAAAAGGTTTGTGAGTTCCAAGTAATTTTTGAGCAAAAAATACTGATTTTAACTTTGAAAGAAACAAGTGTCAGAAAAGTATCGTCTTTAAAGCGGAGGTTCACCCAAAAAAACATCTATATACCATTACATGCAGCATACTTCCGACAGTATGCTGGTATTTTTTTTCGCTGTACATACCGTTTTATAGTTCTTTTTCTTTTCTCACTCCCGCGGGGAATAGGCGTTCCTATAAAGAGGCGTAGATGATTGACGTGCAGATAAGGCGCGTCACGTGTTCCGAAAATAGCCGGACTGGGACTCGGCTCTATACGGCGCCTGCGCACAGACTAGGAGCCGTTTAGAGCTGACTGCGCAGGCGCCGTATAAAGCCGAGTCCCAGTTCGGCTATGTTCGGAAAGCGTGACTCGCCTTATCCGCACGTCAATCATCTACGCCTCTTCATAGAAACGCCTATTCCCTGCGGGAGTGAGAAAAGAAAGAGAGCTATAAAACAGTATGTAGAGCAAAAAAAAAAAAATACCAGTACATGTCGGAAGTATGCTGGATGTAATGATATATAATTGTTTTAGGGTGAACCTCCGATTTAAGTGGTTACATTTCCCTTATTTACAGACCAAAGTTAATTTCTTTGATCTAAGAAGGAAAGGTTACAATGTTTAGGCTCCATTTCCATGGACATTTTTGGACGTTTTTACAGCCACTTTTCTGAGCTTTTTTTGCAGCTTAAAAACGGCTCTCCATGTTAGTCTATGGCCTCATGCCCACCATGACGTTTTTGAGCTGTAGATGGCTGAGCCGTTTTTAAGCTGCAAAAAAAAACCAGGACCAGTGCGTTCTGAAGCTCCAGCCTTAGAGCTGTAAAAACGCCAGGCGTTAAAAATGCGCAAAAAACGCTAACGCTGCGTTTTTGAGCTCCAGCTTTTTTTTTGAGCTCCAGCTCTAAAAAAAAAAACATGGACAGGCGTTTTTAAGCTGTAAAAAAGTGGCTGTAAAAACGTCCATGGAAATGAAGCCTTATGGTTATGTACCAGCTTAGACAATATTGTGAAAAACTTGGCAGACTGACCGTTTTTTTTTCTTTTGACAGTTGAGTGAGCAGAGAACTCTCTACACTTAAATGAATGAATCAGGAAATTCTGCATACAGTTCGCGAGGGGGATCGCGATTTTTTAACAATTAATTGTGCAGCTCTAATAAATACTACGTAACACTTGCTCAGGGTTTGTAGCCAGCATTGGGTTTAGTGACAGGAAAACTTACATTTTTGTACTCCTGCACATCTTCATCCTTTAGACCAGCAGTGTCTTGCTCCTCTTCCACCAAGACATATTCATGCTCTTTCCCATCGATTACACTTTTCTCAGGAGCATTATCTTGAACAGTCTGTTTTTCTGGCCTACAGCCACAATGTACGATCAAGTCATCATGTCTATGACAATGCATCTTCTCCAGAACTTCTCTATCTGGTACAATATACGGTTCCTGAGCTTCCAGCTCCTGTGAGCTATACTTTGATAAAGGATCAAAAAGGGGGTTACCTTCCAAAACCTTATTTCTTTCATCTGCAGTATTAATTTCTTTCTGAGCTTTGAGGTCCACAGAATCCAGTGTTTCATCTTCATCTTCTGGCAAATCAATCGGAGAGCAATAATCTCTAAGAATCCTGTCAGCAGAACTCCTGTCCATTCCTTGCCCTTCCAAGAGACTTCTAGCCCACTCCACGTGGCGCTGGTATCTAGAATTACATTACAATTGGTAAATAATTATGCCCACTGACAAAAAAATGATCAGTCTATAATTTTAATGGCAGGTTTAGTTTAACAGTGAGAGACAAAAGAACAACAAAAAAAATTCAGAAAAACCCATTTCAAAGAAGTTATAAAGCGATTTCCATTTTAATGAGAGAAATACGTATTTGACCCCTTCACAAAACATGACTTAGTACTTGTTGGAAATCACAGAGGTCAGACATTTCTTGTAGTTGGCCATCTCAGGAGGGATTTTGTCCCACTCCTCTTGGCAGATCCTCTTTGAGTCATTAAGGTTTCAAGGCCGATGTTTAGTAACTTGAACCTTCAGCTCCCTCCACATATTTTCTATGGGATTAAGGTCTGGAGACTGGCTAGACCAGGGTTTGACAAATTTGATTGGAATCTAGGAGCCAGCTAAAAAAGTTAGGAGCCAGAAAATGCGCCCCGTCCCGACGAGCTCGCACACAAGCGAACACATACGTGAGTAGCGCCCGCATATGTAAACGGTATTCAAACCACACATGTGAGGTATCGCCGTGATCGATAGAGCGAGAGCAATAATTCTAGCTCTAGACCTCCTCTGTAACTCAAACCATGCAACCTGTAGATTTTTTTAAACGTCGCCTATGGAGATTTTAAAGGGTAAAAGTTTGTCGGCATTCCACGAGCAGACGCAATTTTGAAGCGTGACATGTTGGGTATCAATTTACTTGGCATAACATTATCTTTCACAATATAAAAAAAATTGGGATAACTTTACTGTTGTCTTATTTTTTAATTAAAAAAAAGTGTATTTTTTTTCAAAAAAAAGTGCGCTTGTAAGACCGCTGCGCAAATATGGCGTGACAGAAAGTATTGCAACGATCGCCATTTTATTCTCTAGGGTGTTAGAATAAAAAATATATATAATGTTTGAGGGTTCTAATTAGAGGGAAGGAGATGGCAGTGAAAATAGTGAAAAATTACACACATTATAATTGCTGCAATGCCAATGCCAATGTAATGTAATGCCAACGGCCACCACCAGATGGCGTCAGCTCACAGAAGCTTCTGAAGAGCTTGGGACTTCACAAGGCCGCGGCCTCAATTACCGGCCGTCGCGGACCCACCGTGATCGCACGGCGGGGGAGGTGGGGGCGCACGGAGGCACAGGATCCTGTGCCTCCGTGCGCCCCCGCCGCGCGATCATGACGGGCCTACGGCGGCAGGTAATTGAGGCCGCAAAGTCGCGCCTCAATTACTGGCGGGCGCCAGGTCACAATTTTTTGTCGCCAATGCGACCTGGCGCCCGGATATTGTCGACCCCTGGGCTAGACCACTCCAGGACCTTAATGTGCTCTTCTTGAGTCCCTCCTTTGTTTCCTCGGCCATGTGTTTTGGGTAATTGTCATTGAGCTTTAGAGTAGGGTTGAATTGTACTATGGCAAGGGCGATGACATCACCAGGCAGCCGTATTTTCGAATAATTTTAATTAGGCAGGTGTAATGTTATTTGGGTATTGCTTTCAAAATTAAAGCGATTGTTATTTTTATTTTTTTTAAAACACAAAGCTTTACAAACATGTCCTACTTACCTCCTCCACCTCTTCTGGGGTCCCTCAGTTTGCTCTATCAGCTCCTCCCCACATCATATAACCCCCTAGGAGAAGCGCTCTCCCAGGGAGTAACCTTGCGGGCACGCTCTCGAGTCAACCATTAGTAGAATGTAGAACTCGGCCCCACCACACGGTGCCCGCGTCATTGGATTTGATTGACAGCAGCGGCAATAAATGGCTGCGCTGCTATCAATCTATCCAATCAAGAGCCGAGAACCCTGGGCAGAGAGGTAGCGCGTCTCTGCTGAGGGATCAAAGGGTGGTCAGGTGAGTAAAACGGGGGGGCTTGGGGGCCGGTCACTGTCAAAAGTTTTTTCACCTTAAAGCAGAGTTCTGCCCAAATTGTTATTTTTTTTTGTCTGCAGCTGCTGACTTTTAATATATGGACACTTACCTGTCCTGGGTGCCCGCGATGTCGGCACCCAAAGCCGATCTGTCCTTCGGCTCTCGGGTGGAGGCGCCTCCATCTTCGGTAAGGGAATCAGAAAGTGAAGCCTTGCAGCTTCACTTCCTAAACTTCCTAGTTCCCTACTGCGCATGCGCGAGTTGCGCTGCGCAATACCAATGGTCCCTGTGTGTCTACCAGAAGACAGCGGGGGGGGGTGAGATGGACAAAGGAGGTGCCGGACGGCGAAAACACCTAGATTACACAGGTATCTGCTCCCTCCTCCCCCCTGAAAGGTGCCAAATGTGACACCAGAGGGGAGAATAAATACGAAAAGCGGAAGTAAAATTTTTGGGTGGAAATCCACTTTAATGCATAGGCTACATTAAGATGAAAAAACAACCCCTTTAACCTTTATACAAATAAAATAAAAAATGTTACATTGAAGAGATGATGCAAGCCTCGCAGTTACAAGATAACTAATACTTACTTTTTGGATGAAATAATTGGTAGTTTCATTTTAGAAGCTGTAAAATAATGAAAGTCATTTAGTATTTTAGAATTAGCCCTAGATTTAGTACATTGCATAAAACTTGAATACAACTAATAAAACAGCACAATTTTAGACCCATAATGACATACAGTTTTTTTCCAACTGATGCCGAATACAGAATATCCACTAGTGGACAGCTCCATGTGCATACACTGAGGTGAGGCGGCAGCAGTATTACGTAGATGTGACGCCCCATCTGTGCTGTCATTCGGTACAACGCAAGCAAGTCAGCAGGTCCCAGCCAATGATTTATGAAGGGGACTTGCCAATTGGCTTAAAGAAGAGGTACGAAAAAAAAATTAAAAGCCATCAGCTACACATACTGCAGCTGCTGGCTTTTAATAAATGGACACTTGCCTGTCCTGGAGTCCAGCGATGTCGGCAGTAGGGTTCCCGGGGTGAAGCCGAAAGGCGGGTAAGGGAACCCGACAGTGTAGCCTTTCGGCTTCACGCCGGAAAACCCTACTACGCATGCGCGAGGCCCCGCTCCTCTCTCCTATTAGCCCAGCGACCAGGGGAGGAGGAGGAGGGAGCCCCGTGGTGATGTCACTGCCGGGTCACGGCCGCGGCCAGACTCCCAGAAGTGGGAAAGGATACCTGTCAAAGACGGGTATCCTGTCCCCCCTCCCCCTGAAAGGTGCCAATTGTGGCCCTGGAAGGGTGGAGGAATCCGATGAGAGAAAGTTCCACTTTAGGGTGGAGCTCCGCTTTAACAAATCACAGCACAGAGCCCTGTGTTTACTAACAAAACAGGGCTCTCTACAGGGAGCAGCAATGTGGTGGGTTTTTTCTCCCTGCATTGCAGGGAGAAAAAGCAGCCACATCTATTGGTAAAAGCAAAACATATTACATGCATGACACTAGTTGGACACACAGTTTACCCTTTCATTACTCCTAGATGTTAACCCCTCCAAGCCAGTGTCATTGGTACAGTGACAGTGTATAATATTAGCACTTATCACTATATTTGTGTCACTGGTGAGGTCAGTGTCAGTTCACACCCAGTGTCAGCTAGTAGATTTCCTGCTGCATGATCACAGTCCCACAAGTAGTAGCTGATCACTGCCATTACCAGTATAAAAAAAAATAAAGAAAAATTACAGTATACTGTATATACCAGTTTGTAGACACTATTACTTTCACACAAACCAGTCAATATACACTTGTTAGGATATTTTTTTTAACCAAGGAGATGTAGCAGAATACATTTTGGCCTAAATAAAGACATTTTTTTTTTATTCTATTGGATACGTTTTATAGCAGAATGTAAAAAATATCCTTCCACTGACAATGATGGGTAACTGTGTGTACCAGGCATTAGTGCTAGCAGGAATAATAATGCATTCATTGTTTATTAACCATATGAGTATCTAGTATACCTATAGCTATGTAAAAACATAAGCACTAATCTTTAATAAAGAATATTATATTATATGCCACTACAATTTCTGATTGAACACATTTCAGGTTTTTTAAACGATAGCACAATAAATTACAGTACATTTAATTAGAGAAACCTACCCACAAAGTAGATTCCGATATGTACATTACTGATTATACTTACGATTATGTCCTTTCCACCGGACCCTCAGATCACCCTGCTCAATGTTATATTCAGGTCTACTTCTCGACAAAATCCCCTTCCCAAAATATCCCTGTGAATAAAAGAAAAGGGTACATAAAATACAGGTTTAATTTGATATATGTCTGCGAAAACATATTTACTATCTAGGGCAAGTAAAAAAATCCTCCCTTGCAGTGGGCTGCCCTCTCGCTACAAGGGTTAAAGCGGACCTTCAGAAATGTTTTCAACTTTCCATCTATTAAATCTTCTGCCCTTGTGGTTTTCACTTTGGATAGTAAAAAAAAAAAATTTCTGTCAGTTAATACCTTATACAGCCCACTTCCTATTTCTTGTCTGGTCATTAGCCTAGGCTTAAGACATCATGCACAGCTCTCTCACTCTTGTGAGAGTTTGCCAGGAAGGGAGGGGGGGTGAGTCATAAGAGGGCCAATCAGAGCTGCAGGTGGGCCTCTGTGTGTCTGTGTAGATCCAGGAAGTGATCAGGCAGCAGCTTTAGCTGCCCACAGGTAAAATGGCTGCAGCCAGACTCGATGGAGGGAGATTTCTGCAGCATATTTGGCAAGTACAGAATCACAGTATATATAAAATATTATGCAAAGTGGTTAGAGGGAAGCTTCAGAATGGCACATATATTTTTCTTACAAATTATGTGAGCAGACTGCAGTTCCTCTTTAAATGCTTGTTTAGGTCTAGGGGTTTGGGAAAATAGTATTTTTTGTACTCACAGTAAAATCTTTTTCTCTGTCGTCCATGGACGGACACAGCCTTCACAAGTCTTGACAAGTGGATAATGTTCTTGTTCATAGGAGAGGACTAGGCAGAACATGTTAGATATTTAAATACATGTTACTTTAACAGAGTTAAACAGCCCGGGGGTTGGGTGCTGTGTCCGTCCATGAATGACAGAGAAAAGGATTTTACGGTGAGTACAAAAAATCCTATTTTCTCTTATCGTCCATGGACGGATACAGCCTTCACAAGTCTTGACAAGTGGGACGTCCCCAAGCAGTGTCAAAAAACAAGGGGTGGGAACAGTATCAGTAAAAACAAACAACTTCACCATAAAAGACAAGCAAAACGCCTCCTCAACGGAGGAGGTGCAACTTTACACAACCGCCTGCAATACCTTGCGGCCGAAGGAAGCATCTGAAGATGCACTCACATCAACCTTGTAAAATTTGGAAAAGGTGTGAACGGACGACCAGGTCGCCGCCTTACACAACTGTGAGACAGACGCTTGATGTCGGAAAGCCCAGGAAGCACCAATTTTCCTGGTTGAATGTGCCGTGGCCGTAAAGGGGGGCGCCCGCCCCTTAAGAGCATAGGCCTGTATGACGGTCTGCCTGATCCACCGAGAAATGGTGGCCGACGAGACCGCCAGGCCCTTTTGTAGACCAGGTACTGACACAAAAAGTGAGTCAGACCTCCGAAACGGAGCCGTAGCAGACAGGTATACCCGCAAAGTGTGTACCACGTCCAAAGTATGCAGCGCAACCTCCTTAGGATGCACCGGCCGAGGACACAAGGATGGAAGTACAATGTCCTCATTAAGGTGAAAGGCCAAAACCACCTTCGGGAGAAAGGAAGGTTGCGGGCGCAACACCGCCTTATCCTTATGGAGGACCAAGTATGGCGACTTGCAAGACAAGGCCGCCCACTCAGAAACACGTCTGACAGAAGTAATGGCCAACAAAAAGGCCACCTTCTGACATAGTGTCAAGACAGGAATCTCTCTGATGTTTTCAAAAGGAGGGTCCTGAAGAACCGAGAGCACCAGGTTAAAATTCCATGGAGGAAGAGGTGGTTTAAGAGGGGGAAGTATATGACGAACCCCCTGCACAAAGGTACCCAGGGAATGGGCCGTTGAAAGAACACAGCCAAGGCTGAAATCTGTTCCTTAATGGTGCTTAAGGCAAGTTTCTGATCCATTCCACGCTGTAAAAACAGCAGGACCCTAGAAACCGAATACGTCCGTGGACGCCACCCCATCTCTTCACACAAAGAGATGTAGGCCTTCCAGGTGCAATGGTAGATCTTCCTGGAAGAAGACTTCCGTGCCCTCAGCATGGTTGAGATGACCGAGTCGGAAAGACCTTGGTCCCTCAATACCTGGCTTTCAATAGCCATGCCGTTAAAGCCAGCGACTCTAAAGCAGGATGAAGTATGGGACCTTGAGACAGAAGGTCCTTCTGCATTGGCAGCCACCAGGGTGCATCCACCACCAGGCGCACAAGGTTGGCATACCAAGGACATCGGGGCAAATCCGGAGCAATTAGAATCATCGGAATCCCTTCGGCCTCCACTCTGCGGAGCAGTCGAGGAAGCAACTTCAATGGGTGAAAGGCATAAATTAGCCGATACTGACCCCACGGGGCCACCAACGTGTCTGACGCGTCTGCCCAGGGATCTCTGGACCTGGCTACAAACCTTGACTCTTTGCATTTGAGGCGAGAGGCCAGGAGATCTACGTCCGGTGTGCCCCACCTCCTGCAAAGGAGTTGAAACACCTCCGGATGCAATGACCATTCTCCCTGGTCCAGCAGGGTAGTCTGCCTGCCAGTTTTCTAAGCCCGGAATGTAGAAGGTCGACAGAGCCGGCACGCTTCATTTCCACCCACCGCAGGATATGAGCGACCTTGGACGCTGCAGCCGAGCTCCGTGTTCCCCCCTGATGGTTGACATAAGCCACCACCGTGGCGTTGTCCAACTGGATCCTGATTGGGTGACCTTGCAACCTCCTCGACTACGAGGAGAGGCATAGCCGGATCGCCCGAAGTTCCAGGACATTGATCGGCAGACAGGATTCTTCTAGAGTCCATCGACCCTGGGCCTACTGGACCACCCAGACGCCCCCCCAACCCCTGAAGCTGGCGTCCGTCCTAATCACCGTCCACTGGAAGGGAAGAAACGACTTCCCGAACCAAAGAGCCGGGGATCTCAGCCGCCAATTCAGAGAGACTCTGACTAGTTGCCTTACCTGAATCTGACGATCCAGAGACAATGGAGATTTGTTCCATTTGGACAGGATCTCCTTCTGCAATAGTTTGGACTAGCGAGTGTGGAACTGGGCAAACGGTACCGCCTCGAAGGAGGCTACCATCAGACCCAGGACTCGCATGCAAAAACGGAGTGACGACCATTTGCGGGATGCCAACAGCTTCGCCGCAGACTGAAGAGTCTGCAATTTTTCCAGGGGAAGAAAGACTCTCGCCTCCGAGGAGTCCAGAATCAACCCTAGGTACTCCAAATGCTGAGTCGGTACCAGGACCGACTTCTGAATGTTTAACACCCACCCAAATTCATGGAGGGTCTGGCTGGCTATAGACACATTCACCTCCAATTCTGAGCCAGAAGCTGCTCTCAGAAGAAGGTCGTCTAAGTAGCCCATGATGGCAATGCCTCACTGTCTCAGCAAAGCTAGGATCGGTGCGAGCACCTTGGTGAAAACTCTTGGTGCCGACGCTAGTCCAAAAGGAAGGGCCACAAACTGATAGTGGTCTTCCCCTATGGCGCAGAAACCTCTGGTGACTTGTACAAATTGGGACATTCAAGTATGCCTCCTTGATGTCCAAGGACGCGATAAAGTCCCCCGGATGGAGCGCAGCTACCACTGAGCGAATGGATTCCATGTGGAAATTCTTTACTCTCACAAAGGCATTCAGGGCTTTGAGGTCCAAGATTGGACAGACCCCGTCCTTCGGGACCACAAACAGATTTGAATAAAATCCCTGAAACCTCTCGTCCTGCGGAACGGGTAAAATTACCCCGCAACTTAGCAAGTCTTGCACTGCCTCCAATAGGGCAGACCGACAAGCCAGAAGGAGAGGGAGACTTGAGGGAAAGAATCTGTTTGGTGGATAGGAAAGAAACTCTATCTTGTACCCCGAAGAGACCACCTCGCAGACCCACTGGTTGGAGAGCAGGGAGGTCCACCGAGCTGTGAACCTACGAAGCCGTCCCCCCATCCAGGAGTCGGACAGGGGCAAAACTTCATGTGGTGGTGGGTTTGGATGCTGGGCCATTGTCGGCCTGGGAGGGTTTAACCGTGGACCCTGACTGACGAAAATACCTCTTCTGAGTGGGAAACAAAGGACCCGGCTTACGGCGCGGCTCCTTCCCTTTGGTGGACTGAGGGAGGAGAGTGCTCTTACCCCCAGTGACATCCTTAATAATGTCGTCCAGCGAGGTACCAAAAACCCTTCCACCCTTGAAGGATAAATCTGCCAGGGCTTTTTTCGATGCTTGGTCAGCAGACCAGCATTTCAGCCAAATCAGGCAGCGTAAAACCACCGCCGAAACAGAGGCTCTGGATATCAAGGGGGCTGGATCCAATGTAGCATCACAGACATATACAAGGCCCTGGACCAATTGGTCGGCCATTCCAATCAATTTGGGAGGGAGTTGGTGCTCCTCCACAGTCTGGTGCAAAACCTTTGCCCATTCAGTGAGTGTCTGAGACACCAAGGTTGCAGCCACAATAGGCCACAATGCAGACCCCAGCATGGTAAACATGGAGTGGGTCAGCACCTTGGACCTCCTATCAGTATGGTCCTTGAAGGCAGGGGTCCCTTCTATAGGGAGAGTGGTCACCTTATTTAACCAGGCAACCAGGGGGTAAACCACCGGAGGAGAAGCCTATTTCTTCAAAAGGCTGTCCTCAAAAGGGTAACGGACCGCTAGGCGCTGAGGAACCACAAAGGACTTCTGTGGATTTTCCCATTCCTTATCAATGAACTTGTCAAAAAAAGACACATAAGGAAAAAGCTTCACAGAGCGGTCCAACTTGTGGGACCCAAAAAAGACTGAACCCTCATTAGATGCCTCAGCTGCACTATCCCTTAAGGGAGTCCCTTTACAGCACTGATAAGCGCATTGACAAGTGCCCGGTCCTGTACTGACCCAAGTGAGGAGTCTTTCTCACAAGGAAGGTCCTGGTCAACATCCTCTGACAACCCAGAACCGGGGTCCTGTGCCGCAGCCAGGCCCGGGTCTGAGTCAGAGCACTCCCCAGGAGATGGCGGGGGAGGGGGCGCTTTGTACCCCCCTTACACCTGCACGCCAACCTCCTTGCCGCGCTGACCGGGGGGGTTACCCAGGGGACTCACCAACCCAGCAAGAGACTACTCAGCGCCGCTGCCCGGTCTGTACACAGCGTATGCTGTGAGGAAAAAGCTGTGAGGAGATATGTGCTGCGCGCCGTTCAGAAGCCAGCACTAGAGGCCGAAACCCCACACAAAATGCCCGCCGGACGCCTCAGAGATAACAGGGCACAGACACAGTAAAATGGCCGACCGCAATAACAAGCTGCGCCATAGCGCGAACACAACAAAATGGGCGCCAATGGGAATTTCCAATGCAAACAGCAGACTGCAAAAAAATGGTGGCGAACCGCCGCAATGTAGATGAGAAGGCCGCAAGGGGCTTCCCTAAGGCAAAGCACACCCCCACAGCTAAAAATGGGCCCAGACACCCCACAGTCCCCCGGTGGGAAAAGGAGCCCCCCCACAGGTCCACCCCGGTAGCAGCGGCAGAGCAGCAGAGGGAAACGTCACAGACAGCAGGGAAAGGGAGGATAGGAGGACACCCTAACCCCAGGAATGCCCAGCCATACCGACCTGCCGAGGCAAGAAAGGCTGTACTTACGCTGGCGTATTCCTGACAGGCATACAACCGGGTTGGAGTAGCCGTCGGCCCGGTACACTGTGAGTGAGACAACACCACAGCCCAGTCATGTGTGGATCCTGGAGCAAAAAACCCACCGGCCACCGCAGGACTCATGGGGTATGTCGTGGCAGACCCAGCCCTTAGCTATGGTGTGCTCACGCTCGCTGGTCGGACTGAGGAGACTACAAGGATCTATAAATCCAGCCTGTCACCCAGCCGGCAGTTGATAGAAGAATCTCAAAGAAAGAAAATTAAAAAGAAAATAAAACGAAAAGTTTCTTCAGGGCGCTGGGCCCAAAGGGAGCCACGTCCTTCTCTTTTGCTAGGCAGAAAAAAACTGAGGCTGCATGCTGCAGGGAGGAGGGTTATGTCCGGAGGAACCGCCCCCTGGGTGGGGCTGTTCAACTCTGTTAAAGTAACATGTATTTAAATATCTAACACGTTCTGCCTAGTCCTCTCCAATGAACAGGAACATAACCCACTTGTCAAGACTTGTGAAGGCTGTGTCCGTCAATGGACGATAAGAGAAAATGCGGTTTTACTTACCTGCTTCTCTTCTCGTGCAGAAACCAGCATTCCCCTATGTATTGGACTGTTCCTTGCCTCTGACTTCGGTATACTCTGCAGCATGCATTATGTGGCTTAAACACATAGAGCTAATTTAATTAGTTGAGCCGATTTACTAAAGTAATACATGGTAATTTTTAAAGTCGATTTTCACTTATCTTAGAGAATAGGGTGAAAATTCATGTTGCAAAGAATTATGTACAAGGAAAATTAAAAACAGGATTATTTGTGAGACATTTTTTCTATTTTCCTTCCACATATTAGGGTATCCTTTGCAAAGTAAATGTTGTCTATGTTTCACCAAGATAAGTTACAATTCATGGTGAAAGTGAACATGCTCTACTCTTTTTAGTAAATTAGGGTATCTGCCTCAAAACACCCATTTTCCATGTCACCATGCTTCTTTCTAAAAAGAAGAGTTCTATGTGCCCCTGCTTGATGGCTCATAATGTCACTTTTTGATTTGGTAAACTTTATGCTTTACAGTAACTTGTTGTTGCCCTCTTGCACCGACTGCATAACACATATATGCGGTGGTGGATAGAGTGGGTCTTATACACCCAGCCACCGCACATTTGTAACCACAACGTTCCCAACATACTTACTGAGTTGTTTCTGACAGCTCTTGGTCATGGCTTCTGGCCACCATACCCTACCAGCTCTGTTGTGAGAGGCAGTCATATTGGTTACATTATATGCTATAATATGGATATAATTATTGAATTTACCAGTCTCTTGTGTAGGCCTTTAAGAAATACTGGGAAAAAACAAACAAAAAAACACTAGAATATGTTATGAGCAGTGTTGTTTAAAGTCGGAAGCCAGGCTCTAGGCATTAGACATCAGCTGGTTGTACATGCCTGACCCAACCTCCAAATAATCTTTCTTCATGAGCTTGCATGTTTGTGCCTATGAAGAAGGTGGGGTGCTGTGGGCATTTATTGTCTCAAAGGAAATAACCTCATTCAATTAGGGATAGCCGTCCAGAGTGGCCAACTGTACCCGTAGCTGGCTTACCTGGGGAAAGTAAGCCAGGGTTTTGAAAGAGCCTATAAATATCTCAACTTTTCAAGATCCGACCATGAAAGACTGGATCAGGGAAACATTCTCCTATTTATCCAAGTACCTTAAATGATAGTAAGTAAAGTGGACAAGTATAATCACCTTTCCATATAGCAGCAGTATATCCTCCAGGTTTTTCACAACGATGAAATTATTAATAATATCAGCCTGGCAGATCCTGAAATCCTTTGCATAACTATCATGAGATAAAGGGATGGGGAAAGGAGACTCATAGGATTCATAGACTTTTCTCTTTCGCCTTGGAGCATGGAATATTGCCTGGGACATCGTCTTCTTGCTGGTAACAAGGAGAGAAGACCACAAAGAGCTTTGTAAATCATATGAAGTACATATGAGAGTAATAGTTATAATAAACACAGCAATATCATGCAAATGGTGACGATGAACAGAGAGGGACAACCAACATTCACAGATTTGACTTCAGTTGTTGAAATCTGATTTGCATATGATGCCCCTATATGCTCTGCCTTCTGGAATCAGGCAGAAAATCGGAATCTAACAAAACGGAAAACACCCACAACATACCGTATACATTTGTAAAGAAATGCTTTATGAGCTTGGATGGGAATTCCAGCCAAGGCCAAAGTTGCCGTAAATCTTATATAATGTAAATTACATTTTAAAAGTAAATTTGGATTACTCGTTAACACACATTTCTGACTTGTTTAGGACATGTTCAAAAATGTTCAAAGGCTCTTTAAGTAATGTAGAGGAAGTTAACGGATTTGAGGTGTTAATTTATGGCATGCTACTCTTTGTAATGCTTGTGGTGTTTTTTTATTTTTTTTTATTTTTATAGTTTTGCTATATTTTGTAGCTTAACCCAACAGTCTTTTTTTTTTTAAAAACAAGATCATGGATTTGTAAAATGATCAACACTAGAATGCTTGGCTTGGTCCAGCTGAAGAGGATTTTGGATCAAACGTCCCAGCAAAAGTAGAGAGTATTGTGTTGGTCCTGGATACATCCAATTGTACCGTGAGTTGTGCACGTACGTCTTGGATTATGTCCACATGAGAAGGTCAATCTTTGATGCCTTGCTGAAGAGCAATAGATCCTGGCTTATGCATCCAGAAGAACATCCCCAGGCAGCAGAGCAATAAGTTATTATCCATGCATTTGTTTATTTTTATAATTAGTGTTAGCCAACATTCTTTAATCTGGGATAGAGAAAAAAGGGCCTTCTGTTAGGTTCTATTAATATCTTAGTTGCTATTGCAAGATTTCCTTTCACTTCCTGTCAGTACAAGAAGCAAACAAATATTTCTCCAACAGGCAGACAAGGCAAAAAAAAAGTTAATAAGTTTAAAAAATGGCTTGTCACTTTCCTTGTGGCAATGGCCCATATAAAACACGGCTTTGTCAAGTACAAGATGACATGTTTATAATGCCATTAGATAAACCCAGTTTATCAATGTACACATATAGCAACGTGATGAAGATAATGAAAAGAAGGGATTGTTTTTTTTGTTTTTTCTTTTATTTTTGGCAACTAGCGAAACCTTGTCTTCCATAACTTCCTGGGCAAGTCATTATTTAAAACATTGTGCATGACACTATATTGAGCCTATTAAAGTGTACTGCAATGCCAGAGCAAACAGACGTACAGTGGCTGAAATTCAGCAAACGACAACAGATTTCCCTTACCAAGCAAATTCACATGCGCGCCCCTCCAACTCTATGACTACAAAAATTTCTTGATGGTCATTGTCAATAGAAATTATTTATTTATTTGCTTTAGACGTTGGTGCCTACAGAAGCTCCACTGACTCCCAGGCGTTTTGAAATTCTCAAATGGAAAAGAAGTTAACTGAAAGAAGGTTTAATAAGTGCTAGGCCTTGAACTAAAAATGGTGGAGCCCTTTCTTTATAATGGCCAGTGAGGCATTTACCCTGTCAATATCCCTAATGAAATCTTTTTTCGCAAAAAAGACCTGGATATGAAAAAGATTTTCAATTAGCATTTCACATAATACTAGAAACCAAGTGGAGAATATTAGAGGCGCTATATAAATGGATCAAAGCAACACAGACACTATTGTCAAGAGCACTTCTGTTCTGCTCTCTACAATTTTGTGCACCAAAGTGAGGGCTACAATTTCGAGGACTCACTTGACCGTGACCTGGAGAATGTTTCCTGGCCCTCTGCATAAATACAGATGAGGCGTGGACCATTAGGGAGAAGTATGGCAATTCCTTCCTATAGTAGTATTCTAAAGTGTAAACAAATTTAGTTTTTTCCCCATACACAATTCTCACTCATGCCAAACGTTACAAGAAAGCAACCAAGTTTTATTAAGTATTAAAATGTAAAACTTGTAAACCTCAATAGTGCCGATATACGTTTGTACTTTTATGGTGTTACTGTAATGGAAGCACCTGTGCTCACTTTAAATACTCCGTCATGTGCAAGGAAAAAGTTTCAAAAAGCACAAGATTGGATGTTAACCACTTAAGACCCGGACCATTATGCAGGTAAAGGACCTGGCCAGTTTTTGCGATTCAGCACTGCGTCAATTTAACTGATAATTGTGCGATGTGGCTCCCAAACAAAATTGGCGTCTTTTTTTTCCCACAAATAGAGCTTTCTTTTGGTGGTATTTAATCACCTCTGTGGTTTTTATTTTTTTGCGCTATAAACAAAAATAGAGCGACAATTTTGAAACAAAATGCAATATTTTTTACTTTTTGCTATAATAAATATCCCCAAAAAAGATATAAAAAAAAAAACATAATTTTTTTCTCAGTTTAGGCCGATACGTATTCTTCTACCTATTTTTGGTAAAGAAGAAAAAAAAATCACATTAAGCGTTTATCAATTGGTTTACGCAAAATGTATAGCATTTACAAAATAGGGGATAGTTATGTCATTTTTATTAATAATTTTTTTTTTTTACTACTAATGGCGGCGATCAGCGATTTTTTTCATGACTGCGACATTATGGCGGACACATCGGACAATTTTGACACATTTTTGGGACCATTGTCATTTTCACAGCGAAAAGTGCTATAAAAATGCACTGTGAAAATGACATTTTCTACAATTGAAGTTTAGGAGTTAACCACTAGGGGGCGCTGTAGGGGGTTAAGTGTGACCTCATGTGTGTTTCTAACTGTATCAGGGAACAGACGATCACTGACATTGCCATAGGAGACGTATATATACGTCCATGTGCCCAGCCGTGCCATTCTGCCAACGTAAATCGACGTTAGGCGGTCCTTAAGTGGTTAATAATGAACACACTTTGGCTTTTTTCAGCAAAAGTCACATAAAAAAAAAAGGGGGAATATGGTGGTCAAACCACACTTTTTGGTTCACAGACGATGCTGTAATGCAAACGATACAGGACAATGAGTGAGCGTGGTTCATGTTGAAAATGAAGTGTTTTACTTGTGATATTATCAGGCCACAAAAAAAAAAATTGCATTAGCCTTCCAAAAGCTGAAATTACGTAGACACAATATGTTCTGTTAAAGTGGAAGTAAAGCCCACTTTTTAACTTGTATCTACAGGTAAGCATATAACAACATTTATCTTTAGATACGACGAATATCTCCTACATTTGCACTGGAGATATTCATACAGCCCGTGACCTCACCCTCGCATGCGCTGTGAAGGGACTTCATCTTGGCCCCAGCCATTCACAGAGTCACGAACCTGAAAGGAAGACTGGGTGAAGCTGGAAGCTGGAAGCGTCGGGGAGCCGTGACAGCGCTGTACTAGAGAGCTGTGTCCAGGCAAGTCTGTCATAATGTGCTAGTTACACAGTGCATACTAGCACATTATGACTTAAGCCTGCAGGGGGGGGCAATTTATTTTTTTCTGGCGGTTTACTACTGCTTTAAGATTATTAAATTGTGTCATTACAGTATATGCAACATCCAAACACGCTATATACTTGTACAAGCCTTTACCAAACCTGTCAAATAAGTTATTAAAAACAAAGAAACAAAGAAAAATTGCCAAAAAGGACATTTATTTCAGTATACCACCCTGTACTCTCTTTTTGGGTAGATGACTTAACAACACAAATTATTTTACATTACATTTAACAACATTTTGGAGTTATGAAACATGTATTGACTGCAGTAGGTCTGCATGCCTTTGTATATAATATAAAATACAATGAACATTGTGTGAACTAAATTTGTGCATAAAGACTTTTTTTTAATGGACTGGACAAATTTGTCGGTAATACATATTATATTGCAATCATTTGTATATGTCCAATTGTTTATTGCATGGTCATCAATCTTGTTTGATCATCATATCACACATCTTATTATCAGTTAACTATATAAATGCAGCAAATAATGTCTCTGATGTTTGGCATCATCATCATCATCACTGACCATGAACAAAAAGCGACAAAGCTGACAAGATCAGATAGAAAATTATAGACCAGCATGTCAAAGTTCCCGTGTCCTGCTTCTGCGGCTATTGACACAGAAAGCAGGACTCGGCACCGCCCCCGCATCATTGGACTTGATTGACAGCAGCGAGAGCCAATGGCTGCACTGTTATCAATCTATCCAATTAGGACTAGAGACACCAGCCATAGCTGGTGTGCTCGTCCCCGAGGGGAAAATGACAGGGTTCAGGTAAGTAAAGCGGGGGGTTTTGGGGGCTGCAGCACGAGAGAAGTTTTATTCACCTTAATGCATGGAATGCATTAAGGTGAAAAACCACAAGGGTTTGCAACCCCTTTAAGGGAAATAATATCTTACCAAATGTGAAACATGGAGGAGGGTTGATCAGATTTGTACTACATACGATGCCTGGTCCAAAGTAGTACTGCACCATCCTTTTGGGTTTCTTTTAGCCCTGTTTCTTTTTAGATTTTATGTTGAGTTACTTCAGGGGTGTAGAAACTGCAGCATTGGGGGCGGATGTGGCCCTTTGTTAATGAGGCACTATTCCCCCCACTGACACCTATAATGGGGCATCATTTCTGCCACTGACACCACTAATGTTCCATTATTCCTCCCACTGACACCAATGATGGGGGGGGGGGGGGGCAATATTTTTTGCACTGACAATGATGGGGCACTATTTCACTGACACCAACATTGGGGCACTATTCCTCCCCCCAATACCCAAGGTGGGGGCCTTGTTTACTCTTACTGACACCAAGACCGTTTCTTCTCCAAATGACCAGAGTCCAGCCCTTCTAAAGTCTGAAGGACAGTAAACCGGCCCTTTGTTTAGAAAGTTTGGAGTTACTTGGTGTAACAGAATGACCTATGACACAGTCTCCTGTGCCAGCGTCACTAATAACTCTTGGGTCTGGGGTCATCCTGTGCCCCTTTTGGGCATAGGGTGACTGAGAAATATTAATTATAAATTACATGAGATGTGACCGATAACTGATAATTCATATTGCAGGATATCTTGAGATATTACAAGTGGTTATTCTGACCCCACCAGGTCAGTGGAGTGTTTTCATTCAATGTGAGGACACATGCTTTTGAGATGTTAATTGGGGCTGCTCCTAGACATTCCATTGTGAGATGCCAACTAAGTCTGAAGGGTCAGGGAATTAGCATGTCAATTATGTTTAGTAAAGGAATGTGACTTGTCAAGCTGTAGTAATTACCTCCTCTAATTGCGGAGACGGGACGTCTGGGGGATGACTAATGATTAGCTCAACTGGATGTCATTATCTAAAAGAATGCGATTGAAGCCCCATTGTGTGATGTGTGGGTGGAGAGTTCTTTTTCCCTGTGATTAACATGCTGTATATAAGAAAGCTAAGATACCATTAAAAGGGTTCATACATTTTGAAACCAGTAACAGAGCTTGTCAGTCTCGTTATTCTGGGAAATGAGATGGATCGTGTCTGATGTCTGTTGGATGGTTGGAGTGTCAGATAAGCTGTCGTGGTTGATGGAATGGGAATATCGTAAGCGGTGGTAACCGTTACACTTGGATCACACCAATTTACCGTTTAGTGAGTCAGCGGTAGAGTGGCTGCTGGTAAAATATATTTTTTTCATATCTTTGCCATTCGTTGTGATATTACTAAGTGGGGTCCTTTGTGTGTTTTAGTTTTTGCCGATTTTGCCTCGTCTGGAACTAGGTTGCATTTATTCCAAGCAGTGAGAAACGGAATAAAAAAATAAATAGATGTATTATGGAGCAAAGCATATGCTATGTTTATTTAGCATGTCAATTGATATTTAAACAGGATAATGATCAAAAATTAAAAGAGATATGCACCCCAGAATGGTTAAGAGCAATAAGTTATCTAAGGACTATTCTGAAGTGGCTTAGTATGAGACCTGACCTGAATCCTATCATCCCTCTCTGAAAAGATCTAGAACATGGAGCCTGGAGATTGTACCCTTCAAATCTTAGACAGCTGTAGTAATTTGCTTTGGGAAAAAGGGGGAAAGGTGTTCCATATTACCTAATAAATTCTATTGACTTTTTTCAATTTTATGTAATTTCAGAGGAAATGTTTTTTTCTATGCTTGGTTAAGTACCAACAAATTTGTCCATGAATATTACTATAGGCACCATACAAAATGAAAACACTGCATTACAGACACTTACAAATTGCATCACAAACATTTGCAGGAAGCATAACACAAATGCCTCTGTACTTTATTTGAATGGTGTATTACAAACTCTCTAACCAATTGTAAGACTGTGTTCCTTTTTTTGAAAAGGACCAGTCCAGTTCACAAAGTGGCTAATGACTGCAGGAATCCAGTATTCCAACGCACTAAAAGACACCTTTTAAAGCGGATGTGCCACTAAACAAATATATTAAAAGCCAGCAGCTACAAATACTGCAGCTGCTGACTTTTAATATAAGGACACTTACCTGTCCTGGAGTCCAGCGGTGATCGCAGCAGATGACGAGCCGATCGCTCGTCACCCTGCTGCTCCCCCCTCCATCCACGGTGAGGGAACCAGGAAGTGAAGCGCTCCGGCTTCACTGCCCGGTTCCCTACGGCGCATGCGCGAGTCGCGCTGCGCCCGCCGATTGGCTCCCGCTGTGTGCTGGGAGCCGAGTGTTCCCAGCATACAACGGGGGACGGACAGGAAGCGGAGAAAAAACCCGTCCTTTGCCCGTATCGTAGGGCCGGAAGTGGGTGCAGATACCTGTCTGTAGACAGGTATCTGCACCCCCCTCCACCCTGAAAGGTGTCAAATGTGACACCGGAGGGGGGGAGGGTGCCGATCAGTCGTGCCAAAACACAGCAACAAATAAGTAAAACATGTACACTATATAGCAAAAAAGTTTGTGGATTCCTAACCACGATGACTATTCTATGTTCATAAGCACAGTTTATAAGTGAACAAGCCTCCATATTATTGAGTTTCCAGTATAAAGATACTGTTTTAATGCTACAGCATACAAAGACGTTAGAAAATTATCCACTTCCAACCATGTGGGGAAGGCCACCTTCTGTTCCTACATGAATGTGCCCCTGTGTACAAAAAACATCTTCATAAAGACATGGGGGAGATTTACTAAAACTGGAGAGTGCAAAATGTGGTGCAGTTGTGCATGGTAGCCTAACAGCTTCTAACTGCAGCTTGTTCAATTAAAACTGTTGGTTTTGCACAGAGCGGCCCAGATCCTCTCCTCAGGTGCCTCCTCGCTGCTCTTGGCCCCTCCCTCCTATCGAGTGCACCCACAGCATGCAGCTTCCTATGGGGGCACTAAAGCAGAGTCACAGCTCCCTCTGTCTATTCAGACACGGTGCCCCGGCTCCACCCCCTCTCTCCCGATTTGCTGACTGACTTTGATTGACAGCTGCGGGAGCCAATCAGGAGGAGTGTCCCAGATGGCTAAAGCCTCGTACACACACACTTAGATTTAGGGATGGCCGAACGTCCTCTTTTTTTGTGCCATGCTAGTCTCATGTTGGAAGTGAAGAGGTTACTCACAATATGAACATTTTCATACAACAGAATACAACGTCAGAACTGAAGTAACTTGCTGAATAGCTTTGTATGTATTTTTTCCATTTCTAAACATGCGTAGTCTTGCTCTTACGATTTTTTTTTGTATGAACTGTACTAATGAAATGAAAATCGGACGTTGAGTTCACATCTGACAAAAAAAATGTATAGTTTGCATATCCAGCTTTTGAAAAAGCAAAAATTGGCTGTTGAAAGCACCGTACTAACGATCCTAAATCCGGCAGACAGCTCATCGTACAAATTTTTCCATTCATTTTTTGTATAGTGTGTATGGGCCTTTAGACACTTGTGGACATCGCTGGAGAGCGATGGGGCTCAGGTAAGTAATTAGGGGGTGCTGCTTCACACAAAAATCTTTTTTATCTTAATGCATAAAAAATAAAAAAAACACACACCTTCTGCCTTTACAACTCCATTAAGCTTTGACAAAACACCTGGAAGCCAATTGGTTTCCATCCAGAGCTGCACCAGATTTTGCACTCTAATTCTAAATACAAACCCCACGGCTTGATGGGAGCAAAATATAGAAACTTAACCCCTTCACGTCTACGGAACACATATATGCGGCCTTACTGGGCTGAGCTTTTTGCTGTGGGGCTACAAATAAACTTGTCTCCCTTTATGCTGGAAGCTCTCCCCAAGCACAGACACCAGGGTCTCACCAAGAGCCCGGGCCACGTACCAACAATCTGGACCTAGGACTCCCAATCGCTGTAGTAGCCTCCAATTGGCTACCACAGTGAAGCCCGCGTCTGTGTTTCTCTCTCTGTGAATTGACATTTACATTGCATCACTCTCCTTGGAGAGAAAAAAAAAGCGTTTGTAAAATAAAAAACAAAAAATACCTAGCTCAAGGTTTAATGTAGGTCAGTATATTTTGAAAAAAAAACATTTTTTTTTATTATTTTCAGCATCAGTGTGTTTTTTACGTAGGAAAAAAAAAACCAACAGCAAGAAAAATGTGCAAATGTGCTAGTTTCTGGGCTGTACTACGGGTACAAACAACAAAAAACATACACATATGTGGTATTGCTGCGATCATCAGGAGAATTCATCTTGGGTTGTTCTTTGGTGGTAGGTAATATACGGCTAAATAAAAAAAAAAAAAAAAAAAAAGGTTTTCTTTAAAAATAAAAATCCAGGAGATATACCATTACCACCAAATGAAAGCACAATTTGTCCTGAAAAAAATCAAGGAATAATACACCTGAATGCACAAAGTAGTTGTGATGATATGTACGGTTTTGCCAACACATGTCAAAGTTGCAAAATTGTGCTTGTGCATTAATATTTGCTTTATCCTTAGACGTGCACTGATCCAAATCCTACCGAATAGCTTTGAACACTGATGGTGAGCCAGGTCTTCTCCTCCAACACCAGTACGAGAAGACTTTACAACTGCTGTTCTGGCCAGAATCTCTACCCCCCCCCCCCCCCCAAAGTTTTTCTGAACATTAGAGGCTGTTGTAATAGGGGGGGGGGGGCAGCAGCAACTAATATATGCAAAATTAAATGAGCAGAACGCACAAAAACATGCATGAGGTTTTTAAATGCAAAGATACAAATCGTTTATATCCCCAAGCCAGTTAGGTAGCTTATCTTGAATCGCAGTACAATGCGGGTGATGTGGACAAAGTGGCAGCTGTCCCAACATCTCTACATTAAATACCCTGTACCAGACCCTGATCGGGTGGTGAAGGCTGCATGTGCACATAGCGACGAACTACTTGCATGATCTCCCATTTGAGGGCTGACAGTCTATGAGGTGGGATTTGCCTAATGTCATATTCCAAGGAGCAAAGGAAACTTGTGATGTTGTCTTCTCTTTCTTCTTTGCGACGGCTCTCACGCAGTTGCTCCCTCAGCTCTCCCAACAATTTCATTATTACTGACGACACCAAGTCAATATCTGCCGTTTTCTTTTTTTGCTTCTTGGATTGCAGCGCCTGATGTTTCTCTGTCCCTTCGGATCCATCTTCTGTGCTTGATGTTGGCAGCAAAAGTGATGATCGACTTGAAGTATTCAACACAGCTTCCCCATCCACTTCTCCCAACTCTTCTGCGTTGGAGCCTCGTGTACGCTTCTCAATGTTATCATCCATGACGTCTGAAGTTCTAAACATAAAAAAAAAAAATCCTCATTACAATCTTGTGTTACATGCCCATAAAAGAGCATGCCAATCTTTTTCTGCCCTGACAGAACATAAAAAGCAATCAATCTCCTTAACAGCAACTCAGACATTGATAAAGCCCAAAGCATGCTAAAATGTAATGTGAAAACACTCACCTCTTGCGTTTCATAATTGTCTTTAGGAACGGTATCTCCTCAAAATATTTGCGTGTCTTGACTTTCTTTGCCCCACAACCGCTTGGCTGATTACCAATGGCAGTGAAATCCTTTCATAAAACAGTCCCTTAAGGATTTCTTCCTCGTTTTTATGTTGTTTACTAAAATAAATAAAATAAAATTACAGTTTATTAAAGTGGTTGCAAACCCTTACATGTACCCAGTGAATTGACTGGCCTCAGGATACACAGAGAAAAAAAACAAATCCTCTTATATAAGTTGTACCTGTTTATTTGCAGACTTCTTTTTATAAAGCTTGTATAAGCTGTCAGAAAACAGGCGGCTGACAGCTGAAGTAACATCAGTGAGGCGAGTTCTGACAGCTGATTGGATGGAAGGGACACACCCCCTTCACACAAGCAACAGAGCTGAGACTGTCAATCGGCTGAAGGTCCCTCCCCTGTCACCTTTTTTTTCACTTGGTGTCAGGAAAACTTGTCAGAAGTGATTCATGCTGATAGCAGAGGAAAGAAGCAGCAGACAGACACGACACTTAGGGGTTTATTTACTAAAGGTAAATACACTGTGCACTTTGCAAAGTTGCTCCAGAGCTTAGCGAATGAGGTAAAGCTTCACTTTGCAAAGATTGCCCAATCATGTGCAAGGAAATTAAAAAAACTGAAATTTTTCTTAAACATGTCTATTTGCCCTCAGGCCCCTTTCACACTGGGGCAGGGGCGGCGTCAGCGGTAAAGCGCCGCTATTTTTAGCGGTGCTTTACCGCCAATTTTGCGGCACTAGCGTCCAAGAAAGGGTTAAAAAACAGCGCAAAGCACCTCTGCAGAGGTGCATTGCTGGCGGTATAGCCGCGGTGTCCTATTGCTTTCAATGGGCGGGAACGGTGGAGGAGTGGTATACACACTGCTCCTTCACCGCTCCAAAGATGCAGCCAGCAGGACTTTTTTCTTTATCGTCCTGCACCGCTCCAGCAGCGGCTGTTTCAGGTCGGTTTGCAGGCACTAGTTTTAGCGCAATAGCGCCTGCAAAACGACCCAGTGTGAAAGGGGTCTTAATAAATCAACCCCTTAGTGCTCTCAATTGAGACAAGTACACACTTTAGAGGGATATGCTTTGTTCAGATTTCACAACTGAGGTTTACAACCATTTTAATACAAACCATTAAAAATTTACAAAAAGCCAACAATTTATGCTTTTTAATTATTTGCTTTATTTCTGTGACTATGACTCAATAGTTTAATGATTTACTGTTAGTCAATATAGTTTAGGTATATATTTCATATATCAATACCTCTTTAGCTATGTCGTTTTTACAGGTTAATCTCCCTTGCAGCAATTCTGAGTGTGGCGCGGGGGTTAAAATTTCAGTACCATTAGTGGTAACCCCGAGTCACACTCGAGATTGCATTGCAGGATCCTGGTGCAGGTTAGAAGGGATCACCGCTCCAGGTGGGTCACTATGTGGAGATGGACTGACTCAGGATACCGTGGGTGCTGGCGATGCACTGACCATGCATAAGATACAAAGAAAGAGGATGGATAGCCGCACTCCAATGACCAAACGGTTGTCTTTTATTCAAAAAAACACAGCAAGTACGTCACTTCACAAGGTGCAACAAAGGAACAGGTAGATAGCCGACGCGTTTCGCACTAAGCTAGTGCTTAATCATGGCTAGTGTCACTAGCCATGATTAAGCACTAGCTTAGTGCGAAACGCGTCTGATGCTTCTGGCTCCTCCTGCCTCCAGAGTGCCTCAATAGCAAGCTGCAAAGTATAGTATAGAGCGCCCGCTATAGTAAGGTAAAAAAAAAAAATTCTGCCTTTAGAACCACTCACTTCCTGCCCAGGACTACATGTCCCATGAGGCATTGCTCCTCACACTTTCACATTCACAAATTCTCAGGCACTTAGTGACATGTATGGATGGTGTACTGAACTGTACGTGTGCTGCACTGTATTTCCTGATATGTAAACAAATAATGCATTCTGTATGCAGGCCAACTAATCAACTGGCCGATTAATCGATTATGAAAATAGTTGACAACTATTTTCATAATCAATTAGTTGTTTCGGCCCTAGATGCCATTAAAGTTCATGTGCGTGTAAAGGCAGGTGTCCCAATACTTTTTACAATAAAGTGTATTTAGTTAAAATGCAGATTTGTCGTTAATCCTCGAGGAGCTGAATATGACCTGGACGGTCCAAACCCAAATGGGGAGGCTTGTCCCTATCCTTTCTCTACTCATCTGGAACCACTCCCTGCCGCTAATCACTGTCTCTTTCAGATGGGGGGCCTGATCCTACACTACCCACACACAAAATACGTGCCATGCTGGGACCCAGGATCTAAAAGAGACTCTGCCTGACTCAAAATGGCTGCCATATGTGGTGGCAGCTTCCATGTACATGGGTTGTACAGATCAGGGTGCTATTCTACGGTAATTGCAGCTACATTAACGTTGTTGTAAACCGATATGCAAAAAAAAAAAAAAACAACACACACAAACCTTTTTGCAAGTTGAGGGCATGATGTGCTAGCATGCATCCCAAACTAGCAAACAAAGCCCTCCAGCGGCACGCTGTCACCACCGACAGGGCTTTTATCTTCACTTGGTCTTCCTTTTGGGTTTGTGGGCTCCGACGGTTTGAACGGTCGAGCCGTAATGACATCACTCTTGTGCACAGGAGTCACGGCAGCAGCGTAGAGCCCTGAAGGGACAGCATGACTATGCCCTCTCTTTAGAGGGCATGTGCCATTGAGGTCACCGGCTGCAGACACAGTAAATATCTCCTGAACAGTGCACGCTTAGGAGATATTCTTTGTAAGCTTTATTATAAGCTTACCTGTTGGTACCAGTGGTCTTTACTACTGTTTTAATAGCAGCCATTTATGCGCAGCACAGTGATGATTTATTTGCGACTTTTACAAGGTGACATCAAGGCTTCATATCACAAGTGCAAATAACATGATTGCAATCTCATAGGTGACACTCTAAGTTATCACATAAATCAGTGGTCTTAAAGCGGTGGTTTACCCTTAGAGGGCATTTTTTAGCCTTAGATTCCTGCTCGTTTTTACTAGGGGAATCGGCTATTTGTTTTAAAATATGAGCATTACTTACCTGTTTACGAGACGCATCCTCTCCGTCGCTTCCGGGTATGGGCTGCGGGAATGGGCGTTCCTTCTTGATTGACAGTCTTCCGAGAGGCTTCCGACGGTCGCATCCATCGCGTCACGATTTTCCGAAAGAAGCCGAACGTCGGTGCGCAGGCGCAGTATAGAACCGCACCGACGTTCGGCTTCTTTCGGCTACGAGTGACGCGATGGATGCGACCGTCGGAAGCCTTCCGGAAGACTGTCAATCAAGAAGGAACGCCCGCTCCCGAAGACCCATACCCGGAAGCGACGGAAGAAGATGCAGCTCGAAAACGGGTAAGTACGGATCATATTTTAATACAAATAGCCGATTCCCCTAGACCGAACGAGCAGGAATCTAAGGGGGAAAAAAAAAAAAAAAATGGTTGAACTCCCGCTTTAAAGCAGAGGTCCACAGAAAAAGTGAACCTCCGCTTTTTGGAACCCTCCCCCTCCCCCCCCCCCTTCAGTGTCACATTTGGCACCTTTCAGGGAGGGAGGGTGCATATACCTGTACAATACAGGTATTTTAGACTCCCACGGGAGTCATGCCCCTTCTCATCCCCTCCCCAGTTGTCTTCTGGGAAACACACTGGTCCCAGAAGACAGCGAGGACCAATCGGTGGACCTCCGCTCTAATACTGCGGCCTGGGAGCCAGATGTGGACCTTTGCTTACCTTTATCTGGCCTTTGGAGTAATGTTACCCCCACCGACACCAACGATGGGGCACTGCCCCCCCCCCCCCACCGACCCCAACCCATTTACACAGATGGGGCAACAAATAGTTGGGACGGGGCTATTTAGCACAGTGTAGCATCTCCTCTTCTTTTACCAATACTTTATAAACATCTGGGGACTAAGGAGACCAGTTGCTGGAGTTTTGGGATGGGAAAGTTGTCCCATTCTTGCCTGATATAGGATTCTAACTGCTCAATAGACCTGGCTCTTCTTTGACATATTTTGAATTTCACGGTGTGCCAATCTTTTTCAATTGGTGAAAGGTCTGGACTGCAGGCAGGTCAGTTAACCACCTGGACTCTACTACAAAGCCATTCTGTTGTCATAGATGCAGTATGCGGTTTAGTATTGCTCTGCTGAGATCTGAAAGGCCTTTCCAGAAACAGAAGCGATCTGGATGGAAGCATATGCTGCTCTAAAACCTGGATAGAGATTAGAGAATTATATATATATATATATATATATATATATATATATATATATATATATACATACACACACATATACATACACACACACGGGGCTCAAAATTTCAAGTCTTGAGCCACTAGCCAGGCCTCAAGGGTTACTCGCCACCAGTTTCCCCACCCAACCCCTACAATGCCCTACCCCTAATTCTGCCACTAATCACACCCCCATAAATTATCTCCTGAAATGACACTTAAATGTTTTATGCAGAATTAAGTTACAAAAAAAAATATTAACAACTTTATCAGTTCCCCTCAGTACAGCCTCACCTGTGCCCATCAATGCAGCCTCACCTGTGCCCACCATGGCAGCCTCACCTGTGCCCACCATGGCAGCCTCACCTGTGCCCCCATTGGTGGCCAGATTATGACAGGAGAAAGAGGACAGCTGCGGGATCACCGAGCGGTATAGCCCACTGTAACAGCTTACATTGAACTTTCCTCCGCTCTGTTCCCTCTCACACACAGTCCCGCCTCCTAACCCGCGCCTGTAATAGACAGAATGCGGGTCCAAAGCTGGGATGCGTTCTGTCATACAGGCGGGGGGTTAGGAGGAGGCGGGGCTGTGTGTGAGAACGAGCAGAGCAGAGAAAATTTCAATGTAATGCCATTACAGCGGGCTATACCACTCAGTGATACAGCGGCTCTCCTCCACGGGCGATCGCTGGGAGAACAGCTCCCAATCAAAAACAGAAGCCGGCGGTGCTCGCCCCCCCCTCTCCCAGGCAGCCCAGCTCCTCGCCAGACCTCATTTTGCACTTTGAAAAATGCGAATGGAAAATTTGAGGTCTGTATATGTATATATAAATATATATATATATATATTTCAGCATTGATGGTGCCTTTCCAGATGTGCAAGATGTCCATTCCATGCGCACTAATGCTCCCCCATACCATCAGAGATGCGGCACTTTCTGTTTTTGCCAACCTAAACGTGATGAATCAGAGGTTTGCTAATGTAAATGGACAGTGGAGTCCGTTTACATCTGGCCACCCATAGCGTGGTTATGGGCCGGCTGGACACAAACTGAACATGCCCTGATGTCAAAAAATTGCCATCCATGCTGTTGATCGGAGGATCCCCTGTTGATCGGAGCAGACTCTGTTAACCACTTTAGCTCTGGAAGGTTTTACCCCCTTCATGACCAGGGCATTTTTTTTTGTTATTCAGCACTGCGCTACATTAACTGGTAATTGTATTGCATGGTCATGCAATACTGCAACCAATCAAAATTTCTTTCATTTTGTGCACACAAATAGAGCTGTCTTTTGGTGGTATTTTATATATATATATATATATATATATATATATATATACACACACACAATTTTTGAAAAAGATAAAAACAACATTTTTGATTTTCTGCTATAAAACATATCCAGTAAAAAAAAAAAACGAATTTTACACATTTTGGCAAAAATATTCTGCTACATGTCTTTGGTATAAAAAAAAATATCCCAACCACTAACTTACTGCCCACCGTCAAATGACAGTAGGAGAATAAGCCTCTTTTTCTGGGAGGACGTCATATGAAGCCCTCGCCTTCCCGAGCCACCAAGGGGCGCGCGCACCCGCCACTGGGGACCCGATGTGCGTGCCAGGCGGCCGTAATGTCTGCACCCGCGATTGCCCTGTAACTGAGCAGGACCGTGGATCTGTGTGTGTAAACACAGAGATCCAGGTCCTGTCAGGGAGAAGAGACCGATGGTGTGTCCCTTGTACATAGGGACACAGATCCGTCCCCTCCACCAGTCAGTCCCCTCACAGTTAGAATCACTCACTAGGGTACACATTTAACCCCTTCCTCGCCCCCTAGTGTTAACCCCTTCCCTGTCAGTCACATTTACACAGTGATCAGTGCATATTCCTAGCACTGTTCGCTGTATAAATGTGAATGGTTCCAAAATAGTGTCAAAAGTGTCCGAAGAGTCTGCCACAATATCGCAGTCACGATAAAAATCACTAATCGCCGCCATTACTACAAAAAAAAAAAAATGCTATAAATCTATCCCCTATTTTGCAGCCACTATAACTTTTGCGCAAACCAATCAATATACGCTTATTGCAATTTTTTTTTACCAAAAATATGTAGAATACATATCGGCCAAAACGGAGGAAAATAGGATTTTTGTACTCACCGTAAAATCCATTTCTCTCTCATGGACGAACACAGCAGCCTTTGACCTTAGGAAGCGGATATAACCCTAAGGTCAAAGGCTGCTGTGTCCGTCCATGAACGGAAGAGAAAATGTTTATATATTTTGGGGGATATTTATTATAGCAAAAAGTAAAAAAAAAAATATTTATTTTTCAAAATTGACGCTCTTCTTTTGTTTATGGCGCAAAAAATAAAAAGCAGAGGTGATCAAATACCACCAAAAGAAAGCTCTATTTGTGGGGGAAAAGGGATTAAAATTTCATTTGGGTACAGTGTTGCATGACCGCGCAATTTTCATTGAAAGTGCGACAGCGCTGAAAAATGGCCTGGGCAGGAAGGGGGTGAAAGTGCCCAGTATTGAGGTGGTTAGATGGTTTACGTGAAAGTTGTAGCATCTACAAGCTATGGTATATATTGGATTTTCTTTTTTACGACTACTAATGATGGTGATCAGTGACTTAGAAATGGGACTGTGATAGTGAAGGGGCAATTTGACACTAACTGATGTTCACATGCGTGTATATTTGTACGCGCAGTCCTGACCCGTACAGAAACCACACGCATTTGATGTCTTTAATTCTTAACCACTTCCCTACTGGCACATTGTAAAATGACACCGGAAGGAACCCTCTCTCTCATATGACGTCCTGTGTTCCCGGCGATCAAGGGCGCGTGCGCGGCAACGCTCGTGACCCGGCGCGGGTGCCCGGCGGCCGCGATTGTCCGTAATCATGGCAGGAGTGTGGATCTGTGTGTGTAAACACACAGATCCACCTCCTGTCAGCGGTGAGGAGACCAATGTGTGTTCCCAGTACAGAGGAACACACATCGGTCTCCTCCCCTTGAGAGTCCCCTCCCCCCTACAGTTAGAACACACCTTAGGGAATATATTAACCCCTTCAGCGCCCCCTAGTGGTTAACCCCTTCCCTGCCAGTCACATTTACACAGTAATCAATGCATATTTATAGCACTAATCGCTGTATAAATGTGAATGGTCCCAAAAACGTGTCAAAAGTGTCCGATGTGTTCGCCGCAATGTCACGGTCACAGTAAAAAAACGCAAATCGTCGCCAATACTAGTAAAAAAAAATAATAAAATAAAAATGCCATAAATCTATGACCTATTTTGTAGACGCTAGAACTTTTGCGCAAACCAATCAATATACTATTATTGCGATTTTTTTTACCAAAAATATGTAGAAGAATACGTATCGGCCTAAACTGAAGAAAAAAAATGTTTTTTTTTTTTTAAAAAAATTGTGATATTTATTAACCACTAGCTGACGGCCGTACGACTTTGTACGGCCGCAGCGCGGCTCCCAATCTCTAACAGGCCTTCTTTTTACGGCCGTCCCTTTGCTCGTCCCTTGGACACAGCCAATCACAGATCGCCGTGAACGGCCAATCGGAGTGGCCGTTTCCTAGGCGATCTGTGCGGCCAATGAGAGATGATCTCATATGTTTACATATGAGATCATTTCTCATTCCCGGCTCTCGCAGACAGCGGTGCTGTCAGGGGAGAGAGGAGACGGATCTGTGTCTCTTGTACATAGAGACACAGATCGGTCACCCCCCCAGTCACCCCCCTTCCCCCACAGTTAGAACACTATTCAGGGAATACATTTAACCCCTTCCTCACCCCCTAGTGTTAACCCCTTCCCTGCCAGTCACATTTATACAGTAATTAGTGCATATTTATAGCACTGATTGCAGTAGAAATGTGAATGGCGCCAAAAATGTGTCAAAAGTGTCCGATGTGTCCGCCATAATGTCGCAGTCGCAATAAAAATCGCAGATCGCCGCCATTACTAGTAAAAAAAAAAATAATAAAAAAAAAAATTCTATCCCTTATTTTGTAGGCGCTATAACTTTTGCGCTAACCAGACGCTTATTGCGATTTTTTTTTTTTACTAAAAATATGTAGAATACGTATCGGCCTAGACTGAGGATAAAAAAAAAAAAACGTAAAAAAAAAAATTGAGCTATTTATTATGGCAAGTAAAATTTTTTTATTTTTTTTCAAAATTGTCGCTCTATTTTTGTTTATAGCGCAAAAAAGTAAAAACCGCAGAGGTGATCAAATACCACCAAAAGAAAGCTCTATTTGTGGGGAAAAAAGGACGTTAATTTTGTTTGGGAGCCACGTCGCATGACTGCGCAATTGTCAGTTAAAGCGACGCAGTGCCGAATCGCAAAAAGTCCTCTGGTCAGGAAGGGGGTTTAAGTGCCCAGTAAGGAAGTGGTTAAATAAAAAATATTGTTTTTTTTTTTTAAATTGTCGCTCTTCTTTTGTTTATAGCGCAAAAAATAAAAACCGCAGATGATCAAATACCAAACGAAAGCTCTATTTGTGGGGGGGGGGGGGGGTCGGACATAAAGATTTTGTTTGGGTACAGTGTTGCATGACCGTGCAATTGTCATTCAAAGTGCAACAGCGCTGAAAACTAAAAATTGGTCTGGGCAGGGAGGGGGTGAAAATGCCCTGTATGGAAGGGGTTAATGGCGCACTTATGCACTTTTCACATATGCAAAACTGCATGGAGCTGCAGCATGCGATTCTGTGCGGTGTGTTTTTGGGGACGACTTCTATTCCTGCGTTTCTTGCGGGTCCAGCAACCCGTATCCACAGCACGTGTGTACAAATGTGCATATATGTGACCCCAGCCAGCCCTACAGACCCATGTGTGATGTACTGACCACAGGGCAGTGAGCTCTATGAGGCACACACATCCTGCATACAGAGGACAGAGGTGTACAGGGTCTCAGAGTCCTGTTCTTTGTGTTACAGACATAGTATAAGATTGTACACAGTGACACCCCACACAATGCTCGATATAACACTCCTCCCTCCCTCCATTCTATCTCCGCCATGAGAACTCCCTACCCAGCACAGAGCGGGTTAAAGCACAAAGCACTCACCCAACCAGCCGGTGTAACAGCAGATAGTGCTCCTCAAGAAAGCCTGGTCCTTCCTGAGCATGCGCGGACTCCTCATCATACAGGAAGTGATCAGGGCACAAAACCGAGCGCCGATATTCCGTCAGATTAGGCGACCTGTCAAAATTGGTAACGGCAGTGATATTTTTATCGCCGCCATCTTGCTACACCCGCACTACTCCACAGTAACGATACACGGAGAAGGGGTAAGTGGACATCTTGTTACACCCACCGAAGTTTTGCATTAGTATTACACAGTTATTTTTAACAGTAAATGGAGTATATATATATATATATGGTGAAATATAATACAGTATTTAGAAATCCCTCGGGCTGTTTAGATGTTGAATTTTAAAAGCAGCTGAAAACCTGCTAATCTGACAGGTTTTCTAATCTGACACAACAGCGCTGCTTTTATAATTCAACATGTAAACAGTCCGAGGGATTTCTAAATACTGTATTTCACCATATAAACTCAGTTGCCTGTTAAAGATAACTGTGTAATGCAAAACTCTGGTGTGTGTATGTAACAAGATGTCCGCTTGCCCCCTTCTCCATGTATCCTTACTGTGGACGAGTGCGGGGTGTAGCAAGATGGCGGCAATGAACATCACTTCCATTACCAATTCTGGTGGGTCGCCTAATCTGGCGGAACACAGATGTTTCATCAGATTAGGTGACCTGTCAGAATTGGTAACGGAAGTGCCGTTCCGTCTCCGCCATCTTGCTACACCCCGCACTCCTCCACAGTAACGATACACAGAGAAGGGGGAAAGCGGACATCTTGTTACCATAGCTCCCAACTGTCCTTGATTTTAAGGGAATGTGCCTGATTTAGAGAAATGTCCCTCTGTCCCTAATTCCTTCTCATGTGTCCCTCATTTTGGTCTGATCTATATAGATTAGGGTTGTCCCGATACCACTTTTTTAGGACCGAGTACAAGTACCGATACTTTTTTTCAAGTAGTCGCCGATACCGAATACCGATACTTTTTTTTTTTTGTCCCCAAATGCAGCCATGTCCCCCACATATGCAGCCATGTCCCCCACATATGCAGCCATGTCCCTCTAGCCATGTCCCTCACATATGCAGCCATGTCCCTCTAGCCATGTCCCTCACATATGCAGCCATGTCCCTCTAGCTATGTCCCTCACATATGCAGCAATGTCCCTCTAGCCATGTCCCTCACATATGCAGCAATGTCCCTCTAGCCATGTCCCTCACATATGCAGCAATGTCCCTCTAGCCATGTCCCTCACATATGCAGCAATGTCCCTCTAGCCATGTCCCTCACATATGCAGCAATGTCCCTCTAGCCATGTCCCTCACATATGCAGCCATGTCCCTCTAGCCATGTCCCTCACATATGCAGCCATGTCCCTCACATATGCAGCAATGTCCCTCTAGCCATGTCCCTCACATATGCAGCAATGTCCCTCTAGCCATGTCCCTCGATGCGGAGGCGCGATGCGGCGGCAGCGGCGGGGGGGGGAAAGGGGGGGGAAAGTATTCTATTTAGGTATCGGGGGTATTTGCGCGAGTACGAGTACTCCCGCAAATACTCGGTATCGGTCCCGATACCGATACTGGTATCGGTATCTGGACAACCCTAATATAGATGTATATAAAATGTTCTTTTTATGTAGCTAAAGGTGTTTTCCAGCGCTAAACCGTTCATCTGATTTCTAAATTGCTGCATTTGTAAATTCCAAAAACCAATATAAAGGAATAATAGTGGTTAAAAAAAGCACTTGTGGGTTGAACCAATCTTTTATTTTTTTATACAATTCTCCTTTAAGGGGGCGTGACAAGGGGTGTGTCCTATGCCTGCATACTTTCGCTGTTGGTGTCCCTCATTCCCATCTCAAAAAGTTGGGAGGTATGCTGTTACACCCACCAGAGTTTTGCATTTTACACTTATTTATAACAGTAAAGCGAGTTTATATAGTGAAATACAGAGTTTAGAACTCCATGTGACAGTTTAGATGTTGAATTTTAAAAGCAACAAACGTCTGTGAGATTAGCAAAGCTGTGAGATCAGCAGGCTTGCCGCTGCTTTTAAGATTCAACATCTAACCAGTCGGACGGCGTTCTAAGGCCCCTTTCACACTGGGGCGTTTTTCGAGCGTTATTCGAGCGAAGCCTCATCTGCAATCCCAATGTGCTGGTAAAGCACCGCTAAGACCCTAACGTTTTAGGGCATTTTGTGTGAAAGGGTAAGGCGTTTTTACAGCGCTTTCAATTCATTTCAATAGAGAGGGGCGTTTTTGGAGCGTTTTTTTCTGCGCCCAAAAGCTGCTCCAAAGATGCTGCTTGCAGGACTTTTCTCAACGCCCCACCAGTGCAACGCCTCAGTGTGAAAGGGTAAGGCGTTTTTACAGCGCTTTCAATTCATTTCCATGGAGAGGGGCATTTTTGGAGCGTTTTTTCCAGCGCCCAAAAGCTGCTCCAACGATGCTGCTTGCAGGACTTAGGGTGAAAGGGTCCATTGAGATGCATGGAGAGCATTTTATGAGTATTTTAATAGCGATATTTTTAATGCTAAAACGCTGTAAAAACGCTTCAGTGTGAAAGGGGTCTTAGTACTGTATTTCACGATATAAGCTCACGTTACTGTTAAAAATAACTGTAAAATGCAAAACTCCGCTGGGTGTAACAAGATGTCCGCTTGCCCCCTTCTCAGTGTATCCTTACTGAGTTTATATAGTGAAATACAGTACTTAGAACTCTGTGTGAATGTTTGGGTCGCCTAATCTGATGAAACACTGAGCGCCAGGCTGAAGAAGCAGGAAACCAGTTAACCCTATGATAGGGTGACCAGACATCCCCAGTTTCAGGGGACAGTCCCCTGATTGACACTGTCCCCGGATCAAGTCTGTCCCTGGTTTTGTCCCCAGATTGGATTTAATAGGGGGCAGGGGCAATTTCAAAGAAAGTCAGTGCAGAATTAAAATTCCCTGGATCAACTTTACCTATAAATATTAGTACCCAGTTATATTATGTACATTTAGGAAAGAATCCAGGTCTTTTTTTTAAAAGCAATCTACAGAACTGGCCAGAACCACCTCTTCCGGGAATCTATTCCACATTTGCACAGCTCTTACTGTGAAGAAGCCTTTCCATATTTGAAGGTTAAATCTTTTTTCCTCCAGACATAAAGGGGGTAATCCACAAAAGGGATACGCCGGCGTATCTACTGATACGCCGTCGTATCCCTGTTTCTATCTATGGAACTGATCCACAGAATCAGTTTACCATAGATAGGCAGAAGATCCGACATGTGTAATTGAATTACACTGTCGGATCTTAAGGATGCAATTCTAGGCCGGCCGCTAGGTGGCGAGGCCATTGCGGCCGGCCTAGAATATGCAAATGAACACTTACGGCGATCCACGAACGTTCCGACGGGCCCGTCGCGCTAAATCTACATCGTTTATGTCGAGTTACGCCGCGTAAAAATAGGGCTGAGTCCTATTTGACTAAGCCCTATTAAGTATGGCCGTCGTTCCCGCGTCGAAATTTTAAACTCTACGTCGTTTGCGTAAGACGTTCGTGAATGGCGCTGGACGCCATTTACGTTAACGTCTAAGCAAATGATGTCGGAGCGACGTCAGTTAGCGCAATGCACGTCGGGTAAGTTACCCGACAGAGCATGCGTAGTACGTCCGGCGCGGGAGCGCGCCTAATTTAAATGGGACTCGCCCCATTAGATTCGGCACGCCTTGCGCCGGACGGATTTAAGTTACACCGCCGCAAAGTTCCAGGTAAGTGTGTTGTGGATCGATACCTAACTTAGGAAATTTGCGGCAGTGTAACTTAAATCACTTAAGTTACATGGCGCTGCGGGGCTGTGGATTTGGCCCAAAGAGTGGCCCCCTTGTACTCTGTGATGACATGAAAGTGAATAACGCAACACTGAGTTTACTATATGGACCACTTTATACACTATATTATAAACAAGAAAAAGTCAGCGCTAAGGAAAGGACTTTTAGACTGCTAGCAATAAAAAGGCCAATACACTACACTCTTGAAACAAACAAATAATAAGTTCAGCGCCAAAATGCGGTATGAAAAAAAAATGCAAAATCATAAATCTGTCACCCAAAAAATAAATAGAAAGAAGTAAATATATACATTCATATGAGTAATCACATACATATCTTATACGTGATGAAATGCATCCAAGAGTTCCAATCTTGGAACCCGAAAGTGCAATAAATCCAAACATAAATAAATAAAAATTTCCAACAGTTCATCCAAATATGTGTATTTTGAATCCTCTACCACTTAGCGTCTGTATATTAAACGTGAGTCTCCTGAATGTGAAAGCACACCTCCACCAACATGCACTGACCACACATTCAGCTGCCTAGGAATTTAGCACACATCGCTCAAAACAGTGGCCCAGATTCAGTAAGCAATTGCGCCTGCGTAACCATAGTTACGCAGCGCAATTGCTGACTTGCGCCGGTGTAACGAGTTCTCCTGATTCAGAGAACTCGTTACGCCGACTGCAGCCTAAAATCTGCGAGGCATAAGGCTCTTATGCCACGCAGATTTTAGGCTGCATTCTTGCGATGACCGCTAGGGGGCGTTCTCATTGTGGTCAGCGTATAGTATGCAAATTGCATACTTACGCCGATTCACAATGTTGCGCGCCCCCTGCGTACGCAAGTTACGTCGTTTCCGTACGGCGTGTTTAGCGTGAGGCTGCCCCTTCTAATAGCAGGGGCAGCCAATGCTAAACTATACCCGGCGTTCCCGTGTCGCGACGTTCGAATTTTACGTCGTTTGCGTAAGTGAATCGTGAATGTCGCTGGACGCCATTCACGTTCACTTTGAAGCAAATGACGTCCTTGCGACGTCATTTGCCGCAATGCACGTCGGGAAAGTTTCCCGACGGGAGCATGCGCTCTACGCTCGGCGCGGGAGTGCGCCTAATTTAAAGGATTCCCGCCCCCGGCGGGATCATTTACATTGCGTGCGCTTACGCCGGGCAATTTTGCCGGCACGCCCTTGCAATTTACGGAGCTACTGCTCCGTGAATCGAGGGCAGCGCAAAATATTTGCGGGGGCGCAGGGCAAAATCGTTGCCCTGCGCCTCCGCAAATAGAGCGCAATTCTTTCTGAATCCGGGCCCGTGTTATGGCCACATTTTTTCTTTTAAAGCTCCAAATATGTACATAAGAAGCTTTGCAATCTTCTCCACTAGAGTGCACCAGATGACCAAAGTTGTTTGTCTAGGGAGGAAATTGTTCAACACACGGAGCCACAGGAGTGAATTATAGTGTAGTATTATTATATTAAGATTCTCGTGTATAAAATAACATGGTCATGAGCTGTAAATGGCATCCCTAGCATAAGGTAACCAGATTTTTAAAATGAAATCCGGGAAAAAATTTTTTTTTGCTAGTAATGGCGGCAAACAGCGACACTCTGCCCGCTGCTGCCCGCCTCACAGCCTGTCAAGTCTTAGGCCCCTTTTCACACTAAGGAGTTTTTCAGGCGTTTTAGCGCTAAAAATAGTGCCTAAATAACGCCTGAAAAAATTCTGCCCTGCAGTCTTCAATGTGAAAGCCCGAAGGCTTTCACACTGAAGGCTTTCACACTGAAGCATGCGCTAGCAGAACAGCTCCAATAGTCATGCTAGCCCCATCTTTGTAGCCGGTGTTTACCACTCCTTTACTGCTGCTGCCCATTGAAATCAATGGGACAACACGGCTATACCTGTAGCAGCGGTTTGCGGGTGGTTTTAACACTTTCTCGGCCGGGGGTTAAAACCGCACCGCTAGCGGCCGAATATCGCAGCAAAAACGATGGTATATCAGCGCTAAAAATAGCGCCGCTATACCGCCAGTGCACCTCCCACGCACAGTGTGAAAGGGGCCTTACTCTCCGGGCCCTGGCTACTACTGGGAAGATCACTCCACCAGCGAAAGCAGGGAGATAAGCAGGCAGACAGCTGCCCGGGACTTGAATGGGCATGCCCCCGAAACTGAAGAAATATTCAGGGCACAGATAATGGAAACAAATACACCCCCCTAAGCTAGTAGGAATAGCGGGGCGGGGTGTGTTTGGATCCAGCACCTGTTTAAATCCGATCTGGCAAAAAAAACAGGGACAGACTTGGTCCGGGGACATTGTCCTCAATCCGGGGACTGTCCCCTGAAACTGGGGATGTCTGGTCACCCTGCCCTAGCAGTGTTGCCAACCGTCAGTATTTTTACTGGCAGCCAGTAAAAAATTGTCACTTTTCTTCTGCCAGTAAATGCCAGTAAAGCCTCATACACACAACTGTTTTTCCCGGCAGGAAAACTGTCAGGAGAGCATTTGACTGGGAATCCCGGCCATGTGTATGCTCCCTAGCAGTTTTCCCATCAGGATCTAGAATCACGATGGGAACCCTGTTCTCTATTTTCCCATCGGGATTCCCGGCAGAGTGTTTCCTGCCGAGAAAATCGGTAATCTGTATGCTTACCTGTCCCAGGTAAACCCGTGCATGCTCGATAAGAGTTTGACGCATGGTAGCATACAAGTTTAGTGTGGGGTGTAGCAAGATGGCGGCGACGGCATCTAATGTGACGAGCGCCGGTTCGTCGTAATCAATGATGTCACCGCGTTCTTGCTATTCAAAGGAACGGCAGTTCTTTTGAATGGCCGTCTGTATGCATGGCTTTGCAAGACAAGCTTGCCAGGAATCCCGTCGGTAAAACCAAAGTTTTTTTCCTGGCAGGATTCCCAGCCGTGTGTACAGGGCCAAAGAGGAAAAGGTTGCCAGTAAATAATATGGCTGCGACACTCAACTCGTAACAAATGCGACCCGCTTTGTCTCCGTCCATCTGCTTCAATCAAATGCTACTCTGTTCCTCATTGCGTGCCGTGATGCTTCTGATGAGCTACCTATGACTCACGCCCCCTCTATCTCCCTTCAACATGCGTCATCATGCTTGTGATGACCCGGAGTGACGTGCCGTGACAGACAACGGCCGCACAACGCATGCGTACGTGTTCATATAAAGTCTCAAGCAGCGTGTCTGCATGACATGGATGCAGCTGCTCTGTAGGCTCATACGAAAATGGGATTTCATGCCTTTTGTGAATTTGTGGAATGTGATGTACCACAGTGGCAGGTTTCAAAACACCAGTTCTTTAAAAGGAAGGCCATTCCGGCTCTCCACTGACATGTGGAAGGCAATGTTTTGGCCTTGTTGGACAGGGGGGTCAGTAGTAAGGTTCATATTACTGCTGACTCATGGTCCAGCAGGCTTGGGTAGGGACGTCATCTTTCCATCAAGGCACACTGGGTAACTCTGCTGGCAGCTGGGAAGGATGCAGGACAAGGTTCAGTGTTGTTGGAGCTTCAGCCAGGAATTGTTGTATGCAATAATGGCACCAACCTTCTCTCCGCCCTCCCACAGGGACCCTTGACCTATGTTCCATGTTTGGCACACGTCCTGAATTTGGTGGTCCAGTGGTTCTTGACCATACCCGGGCCTAGAAGATCTCCTGAGGCAGGCCAGAAAAATCTGTGGAAATTTCTGCCGGTCATACAATGCCAGTGCTTGGCTGGCTGACATTCAAAAGGAATACAACCTGCCCACCAACCACCTCATTTGCAACATGCCCACCAGGTGGAACTCAACCTTGGCAATGCTGCAGCAGCTGCACACACAGCAGAGAGACATCAATGAGTACCTGTGCAAGTATGGCACCAGGACAGGGTCAGGGGAGCTTGGCTTCTTTTTGTCATGCCAGTGGCTACTAATCAAGGATGAATGCACTGTCCTGTCACCAGTTGAGGAGGCCACAAGGATGGTGAGCAGCGACAATGCATGCATCAGTGACACTGTCCCTCTAGTCTTCCTACTGGAGCACATGCTTCATGGAATCATGGACAGGGCTCTTGAGTAACCCAGAGGACTCAGAATCTAATGCCTCTGCAAACTTACGCTGCATGTCCTCCCTGATTCTGTAAAGCCTGTGAAAAGACCCTAGGATTCCTGCTATCAAGGAGAGGGATCATTACTGTCTGGCAACTCTTCTTGATCCACGTTACAAGGGTAAAGTTGCAGAACTCATCCTGCCTTCACAGAGGGAGAAGAGGATGAAACATCTTCAGGAGGCCTTGAAGAAAGGTTTGTACAACGCATTTCCAGACCCTGGGAGGTTACCATTTTCTGGTGCTGGACAACTGCATTATGTGGTGCAGGAATATCTAGAAGCAAAAGCAGACTTGGAGACCTTTCCAACAGAGCATCCACTGGGTTACTGGGTCTTGAAGATGGACCACTGGCCAGAACTTGCTCAATATGCAATTGAGATACTGGGTTGTCCTGCATCCAGAGTGCTTTCTGAACGGACATTCAGTGCTGCTGGAGGGTTTGTAACGGATCAAAGAGTGCACCTGTCCACAGACTCTGTTTATAGGCTCACGTTCATAAAAATTAATCAGTCTTGGATCAGCATCTATCAAGCACCTGATGCTGATGTAACTGATTGAATTTGCTATGGATCTGGGATCCCTAGAAGACTGCCTATGCTGACTATCCTATTCCTCCTCAATCTTGATGATGCTAGCTTCCAACAATACTTTTGGTTTAGGGCACCACCACCACCACCCAAGTCCCAATTTGTCTGCCCCATTTAACAGGGGCATGTAATTAAAATTTTTGATACAATATTTTACAGCAGGGCCCATTCTGTGCCCAACAAGAGTATCTGTGAGGGGTTACAGTGTTGTGGCACCACCACCACAACCCAAGGCCAATTTTTCTGCCCCTGTTTAACAGGGGCATGTACAGTAATTACAATTTGTTATATAATATTTCAATGCAAGGCCCGTTCCTGCGCCCAACAAGAGTAACTGTGAGGGCTTACAGTGCTCTGAGACCAACAAAACCAAAGGCACAATTTTTCTAACCCTGTTAAACAGGGGAAGGTCAAATCCAATGGCGCCACCCTTGGGGCTGCTTTTGCTGATTCCGTGTTAGTAAAAGTTTGGTTAGAGCCGATTCGTGCTTCTCAGTCTCCGTGCTTTGCAGATTGTTTTCTCGGGTTCAGTTTGTACTTGTGGGTTCGTATCTGTCTTTCAGTGCAGTCAGGTCGTATCTGTTTTGCAGTGCGTTCCTGTCCGCTCGATTTCTGTTTTTCAGTTCGTTCTTTACAGGCCTTGCTGTACCTGGTTGCTTTCTGTTTTAAGTGTTCTACCATCATACAAGTGATGCAGAAGGTCTATATTAAGGTAAGTTGTCTCCTTTCACATCACAATCTATGTCTTTAATGTATGCTAATGTCTTGTATTTTTTGCATCATTCCCTAATTACCATGATTGTAATATGCTGTGAATGTCCCCTTTGTCCCCATGCATGTTGTAAGCTTTGAATGATCCACTTTTGGCCTACATGCATATTTCCCTTCACTAACCTGTCCAGCATGCTATCCTAGGCCCAAACACACCTAGCCTAGTTTGTTTCCAACTTGTTTTTTGTCTGCTCCATTGGAGTTCTGCCCCCCCCCTTAAAATGTTTAATGTCCCATCAGAGGGGTGAGGAGTCTGATAAGTGGGCCTATTTTAGTTTTGGCATGAAATTCTCACTACACTAATAAATGTTATACTGATGTTGGACAAGGATGTCTTTTGTATTGTGATTGCAATGTTTATGTGCCAAAGTACTAATTTTTATTTTTGTTTGACTCCACAGTTTCCTTCCACGCCACAGGAATGGCAGACTGTGGCTTCCCAATTGGCCCAGCGGTGGGACTTCTCTCACTGCGGAGGGGCAAGAGATGGAAAACACGTCCGCATAGTGCCGCCACCCCGTTCGGGGTCATACTATTTCAACTACAAAGGTTTTCATAGTATTGTGTTGATGGTAGTGGTGTCGCCACAGTACGAGTTTTTGTATGTGGACGTGGGGAAGAACGGCCGGATGTCCGACGGCGGAGTACTTGCCACGGGATGAAGACAATGTGGAGGGACTCCCTTTTGTGTTTGTCGCGGATGAAGCTTTCGGGCTTGGACCACACCTCATGAGGCCGTTTCCCAAAGGACACTCACCCCGGATGGGAGGGTTTTTAATTTCCGGCTGGCCAGAGCCCGGAGGGTTGTTGAGAATGCCTTTGGGATAATGGCCAGCCGGTCCCGCCTGTTCCAGACAGCCATACACATAGCGGAATATAAACTGAACACTGTTATTTTTACCTGCTGCATTTTTCATAATTATTAGCGCAGGCATTCAGAGACCTACCTTTCCAACATTGGGCCTGAGGCCAGACAATCATCTGAGAACCTGACTGGCCTGAACCCTGGACGTACTGGCTTGGCCCCCCGAACTGCTCGAGATGCCAGTGATAGATATGTTGAGTACTTCACGGGTAGGGGGGCGATTGCTATGCTAGACCATATTTCTTTGAAAAACACAACAAAAAAGACCGAGGCGCATGTCCCAGCTGGAGGAGGAGTGTCTGCAGGTCATTAGGGAGGCAGCTTTCAACATGAGGGCCCACCTTAACCATGTTGAGGGCTACAGCACCTACCTTGCTGACCAGCTTCAAAAAATGGCTGAGCGACAACGGGCCCTGGCAGAGGATATTTTTGTTTTTGTGTTTCAGAGGGGAAGAAGGGGCCTGCTGACTGAGAACACACAACTCAGTGACCCGGCCCAGTCTACTCCTCCTCCTCCTGCTGCCACAGTCTGCATAGATTTGGCTGAGTGCTAAATTGTTGCCCTTCATGTTTAATTTTTTTGGATCCAGAATAAATGGAGATTTTATTTAAGTTAAAAGCTTGTCTATTGTGTTTTTCTGGTGAATAGCCATAAAACATTTCAGAAATACAATGGGCCAGATTCACAAAAGAGATACGACGGCGTATCTCCTGATACGCCGTCGTATCTCTGTGATCCGCCTGTCGTAACTATGCGGCTGATTCATAGAATCAGTTACGCATAGATAGCCCTAAGATCCGACAGGTGTAATTGACTTACACCGTCGGATCTTAGGATGCAATTCTAGGACGGCCGCTAGGTGGCGATTCCATTGCGGTCGGCGTAGAATATGCAAATGACTAGTTACGGCGATTCACGAACGTACGCTTTACCCGTCGCTCTAACTTTACGTCGTTTCCGTCAAGGTACGCCGCGTAAAACTAAGGCTGCCCTCTAGGAGGACTAGCCAATGTTAAGTATGGCCGTCGTTCCCGCAACGAAATTTGAAAAATCACGTCGTTTGCGTAAGTCGTCTGTGAATGGCGCTGGACGCCATTTACGCTAACGTCGAAACCAATGACGTCCTTACGACGTCATTTAGCGCAATGCACGTCGGGTAATTTGACGGACGGAGCATGCGCAGTACGTTCGGCGCGGGAACGCGCCTAATTTAAATGGTGCCCGCCCCATTTGAATTAGGCGGGCTTGCGCCAAGCAGATTTACGTTACACCGCCACAAGTTTACAGGTAAGAGCTTTGTGAATCAGGCACTTACGCTGTAAACTTGCGGCGGTGTAACGTAAATGGGATACGTTACGCCGCCGCTGCGCAACGTAAATGTACCTGAATCTGGCCCAATGTGTAATTAACAAAGGACACAACCTCCTTGAGGGGAAGGGGGGGAACAAAAATTAATGTTGTTGTGATAACTTGATCTTAAAAAAATAAATAAAAAAAAAATGTTGTGATAACTTGATAAAAAAAAAAAAAAGTAAATAAAAACAAAAAACAAAAAAGATGTGGAGTACAAAAAATTATTTTGGAGAAATGCTTGCAATTAGTCCCGTGCTTGACATTTTTGGTCCAAGCTTCCCCAGATCAGGCCAGATGTCATAGCTAAGATAGATGTAACCCATTTAAATATGCAGAAATGTATCTTTTAAAATATGTTTCTATGGGTTATTTTGTATTATATTGTAATTTTTTGACTGAGACCTTACGAAAGTGGAAATGAAGTTACAGTTTCTAAATATAAACACTAGATGTCATTAATCGCTTGCCTTATTCTCCCAGCTTTTTGCCTTCCCCAGCAATAACAGTCTAAGCGGGGTACTAGGCCTATTATTAACTCTCACATACCATAGCGACATAACTATATACAAAATGATATTAATATATCAATGAGCAATTATTTTCATTTACACCTCAGTCACTATTTTGATATATGATATTATTTAATGCATTCAAAGAAACAGGTAAACACGTTTTTTTTGCCCGCTGTTCTCATAAAATTATACATCTGGAGAAATATGCTTTGTGTTACGCCAGAGCTGTCAGAATACAGCCTATGTTAACATTAGCAATTCCAATGCTGGCGTGCAGAATCGGAAAGGGACAGCTGCTAACCTAATCGAAATTTCTTCTTGCTAAATAAATCTCAACTGCTAGCGAGGCTGCCGCAGCAGAGCGAAATCTTGCTGATTTAACCAGGGAGGCATCATGGGAGAAGGTAAGGCAGTATGGCGGCCATTTACAAAATTGGCACATTTATAAAGCAGAGCAATGAGATTTACAATTATTCTGGGACTTTGAAGCTTTTGCAGTGCAACAGAACTGAATAAAAATTAAGGGCCAGATCCACAGACGAAGTACGCCGGCGTAGCTACTGATACGCCGGCGTACTTTCAAATTTCCTGCGTCGTATCTTTAGTTTGAATCCTCAAACCAAGGTGCAACGGCATCTGGGTAAGATCCGACAGGCGTACGGCTTTGTACGCCTTCGGATCGCAGATGCGATACTTCGGCGCCTGCTGGGTGGAGTTTGCGTAGTTTTCCGCGTCGGGTATGCAAATTAGCGATTTACGTCGATCCACGAACGTACGCGCGGCCGTCGCATTTTCTAACGTCGTCTGTAGTCGGCTTTTTACAGCGTATAGTTAAAGCTGGTATTTTGCGGCGTATAGATAGACTTGCCATGTTAAGTATGGCCGTCGTTCCCGTGTCGAAATTTTAATTTTTTTTATTTTTTGCGTAAGTCGTCCGTGAATAGGGATGGACGTAACTCACGTCTAAGTTAAAAAAATGACGTCCTAGCAACGTCATTTAGCGCAATGCGCGGCGGGAAATTTCGGGACGACGCATGCGCAGTTCATTCGGCGCGGGGACGCGCTTCATTTAAATGAAACCCGTCCCCAACCCGCCCAATTTGAAATCCGCCGCTAGAAATACACTACGCAGCCGTAACTTACGGCGCAAACTCGCTGAGGATTCGAATATACGCCAGGTAAGGCACGGCGGCGTAGTGTATCTCTGATACGCTGCGCTGATTGAAATGTATGTGGATCTGGCCCTCTGTGTATAAAAAAAAAAGGAGAGCCTACACATGTGACCAGTCAAAATCACATGACCACCATTCCTCCAATTACAAAGCATTCTCTGTTCCATTAAGCGGCCTCTGGCCACATACTACTATTTTGCTCTGTGGACTGTCACCTGTGTATCACAGAGAACTGTTTTTTTTTTTTTAAATACTGTTTTAAAGGATAAGTTCACCTTTTGTAACATCTTGCACCCATATTCAGGGTGTAACATGTAACTGATGCAGCAGTGCAATACGCACTCCCCGTTATGACAGTGAGTGGGGGGATCTACTCCCCCCGCTTGCTATCACAATACAAAAAGAAATGCGGGGCTCCAGCCACGTCATTCATTCACAGCGTTTTATGAATGTGAAATCTACAAGTACTGGCACCTTTGCGGCTGTTGGCTTGTAGTTCTCAATGAACTACCAGGGAACTGTTAAGCACTCTAGGTAGTTCATTGAGTCTTCCTGTCAATATGTAACTGCCTGCCCATACGATGTGCAAGCAGACAGCTTACAAAGTCTACAGTAGTCCTGCAAAAGAACAAACAACAAAAGATTCCTCTTAATCGAGCGCTGGGGGTGATGGCTACAAACCACTTAAAACCACATAAAAATGTCTTTGCCACGGTTTGTGTAAAAAGATTTATTGTAAAATCAAAGTATTCCAAGAATGGAAAAGGTTAAAACATGCCTGACAGACAATCAATGTCATGCTTGATATTAACTACTTGCCGACCTGCCGCCGTCATTCTACAGCGGCAGGTTGGCTCTCCTGCGCGAGAGCCTGTAGCTCTACGTCGGCTCTCTCGCAGGCTACTAGGGGGCGCACGCGACTCCCGTGCACGTGCCCGGCGGGCGCGATCGCCGCCGTGCACACGTGATCGCTCATTACAGAGCGGGGACCGGGAGCTGTGTGTGTAAACACACAGCTCCCGGTCCTGTCAGGGGGGGAAATGCTAATCCTCTGTTCATACAATGATCAGTGATTTCCCCTAGTGAGGCCACCCCCCCCCCCACAGTAAGAACACACCCAGGGACATACTTAACCCCTTCCCCGCCCCCTAGTGTTAACCCCTTCACTGCCAGTGGCATTTTTATAGTAATCCAATGCATTTTTATAGCACTGATCGCTATAAAAATGCCAATGGTCCCAAAAATGTGTCAAAATTGTCCGAAGTGTCCGCCATAATGTCGCAGTACCAAAAAAAAATCGATGATCGCCGCCATTACTAGTAAAAAAAACATATTAATAAGAATGCCATAAAAATACCCCCTATTTTGTAAACGCTATAACTTTTGCGCAAACCAATCAATAAACGCTTATTGCGATTTTTTTTACGAAAAATATGTAGAAGAATACATATCGGCCTAAACTGAGGAAAAATATGTTTTTTTATATATTTTTGGGGGATATTTATTATAGCAAAAAGGAAAAAATATTCATTTTTTTCAAAATTGTCGCTCTATTTTTGTTTATAGCGCAAAAACTACCACCAAATACCACCAAAAGAAAGCTCTATTTGTGGGAAAAAAAGGACGCCAATTTTGTTTGGGAGCCACGTTGCACGACCGCGCAATTGTCAGTTAAAGCGATGCAGTGCAAAAAGTACTCTGGTCTTTGACCAGCAATATGGTCCGGGGGTTAAGTGGTTAAACTTCAATTTGAACCAAACCTCGGCAGGCTGACTTGGACATCCCAAGGTTGGTGCTGGGGGCAGCCAAAAGGTGTATAGATGCCAGATGTCGCATGGGCATCCACCCAATGGAAGGGATGACAGACCACTGGTGGAACCCATAAGGGTCAGTGATGTGGAGAGCCCCCCATTAGACCAGACATTGGACTGCAAACTGCCAGAGGATGCAGCAGGTGTAGTCGAGTGGCGCGCTGGATGTGCATCACCAAAGAGAGCGATGTTGAATCGACTCACCACAATAAGGCTTGGGATGTAACAAAGATGCAGTTGTAGAGCACATGGAAAGCTGTCAGGAGTTCTGCGTTGCACCAGCGATCCACTGATCGCAGGTGCAATGCTTTGCAGGCTTGTAGTAAAAAAAATAATAATAAATGCACATTTTTTACCTACAGAAACGTGAATTTATTATAATTTTTTTTTTTTTTTTACAAAAGGTGAAATTATCCTTTAATCTTTTTCATTCTTTTGTGTATAACAGTTCTGCTGATCTCCTGCAATCCGTTTGCAGCCACTTCAAGTCTATATGCACTACACCAATCATTGCATGGCATTTCTTATGGCACTGTACGATGTGCATTTCAAGCTCTTAAAGAGGAGTTGCACCCAAAAATGGAACTTCCGCTTATCCCACTCCTCACCCCCTTACATGCCACATTTGGCATGTAATTTTTTTTGGGGGGAGTGGGGGCTTCAGGAGAAGGGGACTTCCTGTCCCACTTCCTCCTTCCGCCGAGGGGCTGCAAAGGCGATTAAGCTTAATCGCCTTTTGGCAGCCCCTCCCTGTAGGCGATTGCCTAGGACACATGACAGGTCCTAGGCGATCGCCTGTCCAATCAAACAGCGCCGCGCGCGCATGCGCAGTGCCGCTCGCGCATGCGCAGTGGGTGCCCGGCCGTGAAGCCAAAAGCTGTCACGGCCGGGTGCCCACAGTGACAATGAAGACGCCGGCCGGGGAGGGGGGGAGAGGAGCGGAGCCCCGGCCGGCGCCTCGCTGGAACGCTGGAGCAGGTAAGTGTCTGTTTATTAAAAGCCAGCAGCTACACTTTTTGTAGCTGGTGACTTTTAATAAACATAAATATTGGCTGGAACTCCCCTTTAAGTACCAAAGGTTTCTAAAAGCTTCATGTTACCAGTGAGCTGTGGGTCTCTTTTCTGTGTTTAGTAAGGTGATTGGCAAAGTGAAAGAAGAAAGAGGGACTCATGGCAAGACCAGTCCCTCTCGCTCCTGCCCCCGTGGTCCAGTGGTTTTGTGTGGTGGACTATTCTTGACGTCACCCCACCCATAGACCAGCTCTGGTAGGGAAAAAGTCAGGAACAGTTCACCGCTGGAAGTGGGAGAGGGTCGTTTTCTCGAGGATCGAAGGATCATGTGAGTATAGGCACTGCGTGCCCTCTAGAAAAAAATAGCAGCTAACTCATGCCATGTAGGCACAGTCCAACTGCATGGGAAAAATTTGCTCATGGTTGGGCTTTAATATATCTGTGTACGTCTGTAGTGGAGTGCCCATTTACTCACCTTTCTGAAGAAATCCCTGTGTGTTAGTCTATTTCTACGCGATAATTAAATCTTATGGGTGTGGTTTCATAATTATCAATCAGCTGCTGCACTTGCAGGGTTCTAATGAGGAAAGTGGCAGGGTCTGCATCCCTTTTAGGCGTGATTTTCTATTGAGAGTATCTCACCAAAAATGACACTTTTGTTGCAGGGGATGCTCAAAATCTGATTTGTATCTTAGAGCCAATCACACAAGCAGGAAATTATGTTTTTTGGGGGCATTCTGTACACATTCTGGCTGCTCAATGACCAGGCCATTTTTTTTAACTGACAATTGCACTGTCTTTTCATGGTATTTGATCATCTCTGCGGTTTTAATTTTTTGCGCTATAAACAAAAAAAGACTGACTATTTTGAAAAAAACACAATATTTTTTACTTTTTGTCATAATAAATATCCCCATTTTTTTTAAAAAAAAAAGCATTTTTTTCCCTCAGTTTAGGCTGATATGTATTCTTATACATTTTTTTGGTAAGAAAAATCACAATAAGCGTATATAGATTGGTTTGCGCAAAAGTTATAGGGCCAGATCCACGTACCTCGGCGCATATATAGGCCGGCGTAGCGTATCTCAGATACACTACGCCGCAGTGACTTAGAGCGGAGGTTCATCCACAAAGAATTTGCGCCATAAGTTACGGCAGCGTAGTGTAAATGTGTCGACGTAAGGGCACGAAATTCAAATGACTAAGATGTGAGCGTGTTTTATGTTAATTCATCTTGACCCCATGTAAATTACGTTTTTTTTTAACAGCGCATGCGCCGTCCGTGGGGGTATCCCAGTGCGCATGCTCAAAATCACGTCGCAAATTGTCAATGCTTTCGACGTGAACGTAATTTACGCAAAGCCCTATTCGCGAACGTTTTACGCAAACGGCGTAAACGACGGAAAATTCGACGCTGGCCCGACGTCCATGCTTAACATTGCGTACGCCTCATAGAGCAGGGGTAACTATACGCCGGAAAAAGCCTTACGCAAACGCCTTAAAAAAATGCGCCGGACGGACGTACATTCTGAGAATCGGCGTATCTAGCTAATTTGCATACTCTACGCGAAAATCAACGGAAGCGCCACCTAGCGGCCAGCGTAAATATGCACCTAAGATCCGACGGCGTACTAAGACGTACGTCAGTCGGATCTAGCCCAGATTCAGGCGTATCTTGTTTTGTGAATACAAAACAAAGATACGCTGGCGCATCGTAGAACTTATGCGGCGTATCAATAGATACGCCGCCGTAAGTTCTTCGTGGATCTGGGCCATAGCATCTACAAAATAGGGGATAGATTTATGGCATTTCAATTATTATTATTTTTACTAGTAATGGCGGTGATCTGCAATTTTTATCGGGACTACGACATTATGGCGGACACATCGGACACTTTTGACATCATTTTGGGACCATTGGCATTTATACAGCGATCAGTGCTATAAAAATGCACTGATTACTATGTAAATGTCACTGGCAGGGAAGGGGTTAACACTAGGGGGCGATCAAGGTGTCAACCGTGTTCCCTCGTGTGTGTTCTAACTGTATGGCCCCGTACACACGACCAAACATGTATGCTGAAACTGGTCCGCGGACCAGTTTCAGCATACATGTTTGGTCGTGTGTAGGCGCGAGCGGGCCGAATTCCAGCAAACATTTGCCCGCCGGGCCTTTTCCCAGCAGACAAATATTCCTGGACGTGTTTTAAAACCGTCCGCTGGAATCCTGCCCGCTCGGACATGTATGGTCGTCAGTACAGACCTACCGTACATGTCCGAGCGCCCGCCGTCCCTCGCATGCGTCGAATGACTTTGACGCATGCGTGGAAGCCTTTAAATGGCAGGCCCGCCCACGTCGCCGCGTCATCGCCGCGTCATCGTCGCGGCGACGACGCGGACACGCCCCGCGTATTGTTTACGCGCGGACTTCTGTACGATGGTGTGTACAACCATCGTACAGAAGCCCTCTGGCAGGCATGTACGGTGAAAACGGTCCGACGGACCGCTTTCATCGTACATGTTTGGTCGTGAGTACCCGGCCTAAGGGAGATGGAAGTGACTGTTGGAATTGACAGATCGTTGTTCCTAGCTTGTAGGAACTCCTCACAGAACAGGGACGTTCTGTGTGACTTTTTTCATCGGAAACTCCGACCGTGTGTACACGGCATAAATGAGAAAAGTGACAAGTTCGCTTTAACTTGCCTCAGGATAAATGAAAAATAGAGCATAATTGCTGCTTGTTCAAAAAAAAAATTTAATCTAAGAAGACGGGATGTCAATTTTAAGATTTTGCAATTTCTACGGTTGAAAAAAAAAATATTATGCCAAAATACATATTGCTGTCATTCTAAGAAAACATCCTTTTTGCAAAACATATCCAGTTTCTCGTATTTGCTATGTTTCCGCATTTTTTTTCGGTAGCAGGAAAAGTTTGATGCATCCTCTGAGGATTCTTTTAATTTAACAATGTGTTTGCAGGTTAAAAAGCCAAATACCACAACAATTTTTAATTGTAAAATCACATATTTTGAGAACATTCCTTGGCATGGTAAAACATCTATTCTTTAATGATGTTTGTATAAAGGTCTGATTTTTTTTACGAGTTGTCTGAATAATGTTTGCAAAGATACGGAATATAAATGTAGGGGCAGATCCACATACATTTGCGTGGGCGCAGCGTATGTGAGATACGCTACGCCGCTGTAACTTACTTTGCAAATCTTTGAATCCTGAAAGAATTTGCGCCGTAAGTTAGGCGGCGTAGTGTATCTCTCGCGGCGTAAGGGCGCAGAATTCAAATGCGGCGAGTAGGGGGTGTGTTTCATTTAAATGAAGCGCGTCCCCGCGCCGAACGAACTGCGCATGCCCCGTCCGTCAAAACTCCCAGGGTGCATTGCTCCAAATGACGTCGCAAGGACGTCATTGTTCTCGACGTGAACGTAAATGGCGTCCAGCCCCATTCACGGACGACTTACGCAAACGACGTAAAATTTTCAAAATTATACGTGGGAATGACGGCCATACTTAACATTGAGTACGCCACCAGATAGCAGCTTTAACTATACGCCGGAAAAAGCCGAACGAAAACGACGTAAAAGAATGCGACGGCCGCTCGTACGTTCGTGGATCGTCGGAAATAGCTAATTTGCATACTCGAAGCGGATTACGACGTGAACGCCACCCAGTGGCCGCATCTTAAATCCGACGGCGTACTAAGGCGTACGCCTGTCGGATCTAACTCAGATGCCGTCGTATCTTGTTTGGTGGATACCAAAACAAAGATACGACGCGCAAAATTTGAAATTACACGGCGTATCAACAGATACGCCAGCGTAATTTCTTTGAGGATCTGCCCCGTAAAGTATAAAGCCCTGTACACACGATCGGATATCTGATCTAATCCGATGGATTTTTCCAGTCGGATATCCGATAAAGCCGGCTTTCATCAGTCTTGCCTACACACCATGGCCCGGATTCTCGTACGAGTTACGCCGTCGTAACTCTGAGTTCGAGCTGTGGTATCTATGCGCCTGATTCTTAGAATCAGTTACCCATAGACTTGTATTAGATCCGACCGGCGTAAGTCTCTTACGCCGTCGGATCCTAACTGAATATTTACGCTGGCCGCTAGGGGCGTGTATGCTGATATACACCTAGATACGCCAATTCACGAACGTACGCCCGGCCGACGCAGTACAGATACGCCGTTTACATTAGGCTTTTCCCGGCGTAAAGTTACCCCTGCTATATGAGGCGTACCAATGTTAAGTATGCACGTCCGGCCAGCGTCAAATTTTTCACTTTTTACGTCGTTTGTGTAAGTCGTTCGTGAATAGGGCTTGGCGTCATTTACGTTCACGTCGAAAGCATTGGCTTCTTGCGGGTTAATTTGGAGCATGCGCACTGGGATTCTTTCACGGACGGCGCATGCGCCGTTCGTAAAAAGCGTAATTTACGTGGGGTCACATTAAATTTACATAACACACGCCCACATCTAACACATTTGAATTAGGCGGGCTTACGCCGGCCTATTTACGCTACGCCGCTGCAACTTTGGTTTGAGAATACGGCACTTGCCTGTTAAAGTTGCGGAGGCGTAACGTAAATAGGATACGTTACGCCCGCACAAAGATACACGCTTCTACGTGAATCCGGGCCCATCAGTCAAAAATCCGATCGTGCCAAAACGCGGTGACATACTACACTACGACGAGCTGAAAAAAATGAAGTTCAATGCTTCCGAGCATGCGTCGACTTGATTCTGAGCATGCGTGGATTTTTGTCCGATAGACTTCCACACAGACGATCGGATTTTTCTATCGTTTTTTTTATCCATAGGACAAATTTAAAACATGTTCTATTTTTTTACACTGATGGAAATAAAACCGATTAGGGCGCACACACAATCGGTTTTTGCCCGTAAATTAAAGGGATACTCTGGTATGAGAAATATATAACCAGCACGTGGCGTGACAGATCACAATGACTTCTCACAAATCTTTCTTTTTTTAAAGGTCCAGGTTGGAAAATTTCTGAATTTACCACCAACATTCTTTTTAAATCTAGTAGTAGATCGTATCTAGTATTATCAGCTTATCTGTTCAAATACAGTGGAGCTCTATAAAATGTCCACCAAGCAGTATAATAAATTAATCATTCTTCAAAGCGATCATAAAGTCAATTTTTTTATTTTTAACCTCTTCCTGACCTCCGCACGCCGATGTACGTCGGCAGAATGGCACGGGTGCGCAATAGGGCATACACGTACGTCCCTTCGTAATCCCAGGCACGCGTGCACCGCCGCCGAATCCCGTGGATTCAATGTTCGCCGGTGGCCCGTGATCACGACGAACAGAGGCAGAACGCGGAGATGCCTATGTAAACAAGGCATTTCCCTGTTCTGCCTAGTTTCATGACAGGTAGCTACTGCTCTCTGTCATCAGGAGCAGTGATCTCTGTCATGTTCTAGTGAGCCCCAGGGCAGTCATCACAAATTTTGGGGCCCCTTACACAGCTTTAGGCAGGGCCCCCCTGGAGCAGAGAACTGGGGGGGCCCTCCTCTCTCCTGCCACGAGATGATAAGCGGGAGGGGGGGGGGTTGTGGTAACGAAAGTGTCATCTCTTCTCTTGCCACAAGATGATAAGCGGGACGGGGGGGGGCGGGGGCCTTAGTGCCGGCAAACAAAACAAGGTCAAGTCAAGTCTTCTCTTCTCTCTCCTGCCGTGAGTAGATTGATAGACGAAGATTACAAATAAAATAAAAATGGGGTGGTGGGCGGGTTCACTGGCACGAGTTGCTAAAGGTGGGGGCGTCAGAAAAAAATAAAATAAAATAAAATGGAGGGCTTCCCTGCCGCAAGTTTCTAATGGTGGGGGGGCCAGACCGGGCCACTGGGGACCACCGGGCCCCTTACAGGTGAAATGCCTTTACCCCCTGATGGCGGCCCTGGTGAGCCCATCCCCTTTAGGCTTCATTTCCACTGGCGTTTTTACAGCCACTTTTCTGAGCGTTTTTTACAGCTTAAAAACGCCTGTCCATGTTATTCTATGGCATCATGCCCACATAGGCGTTTTTGAGCTGTAAATGGCATAGGCGTTTTTGAGCTGTAAAAAAAACGCAGGACCAGGGCGTTCTGAAGCTCCAGAGTAGAGCTGTAAAAACGCCAGACGTTAAAAAACGCTCAAAAACGCTCAAAAACGCTCAAAAACGCGACCGCGGCATTTTTAAAGCTGCAGCTCACAAAAAAAATTTTTTTTTTTTTTTTTTTTACAAAATAAACATGGACAGGCGTTTTTAAGCTGTAAAAAAGCCTAACAACAGTGGCTGTAAAAACGCCAGTGGAAATGAAGCCTAACAGTTAGAACGCGCTGAGGGAACACATTTAACCCCTTGATCGCCCCCTAGTGTTTAACCCCATCCCTGCCAGTGACATTTACAGTGACTATTTTTTAGCTCTGATCGCTGTATAAATTTAAAATAGTGTCAAAAGTGTCCGATCTGTCCGCCGCAATGTCACAGTCCTGCAGAACACCGCCTTTAATAATAATAAAAAAATGTATAATAAAAATGCCATAACTCTATCCCCTATTTTGTAGACACAAAGGCCTAGATTCACGTACCCCGGCGTAAGTGTGAGCGGGCGTAGCGTATCGTATTTACGCTACGCCGCCGCAACTTAGAGAGGCAAGTGCTGTATTCACAAAGCACTTGCGTCCTAAGTTACGGCGGCGTAGCGTAAATGTGCCGGCGTAAGCGCGCTTAATTCAAATTGGGAAGAGGTGGGCGTGTTTTATGCAAATAAAGCATGACCCCACGTAAATGACGTTTTGAACGTACGGCGCATGCGCCGTCCGTGGACGTATCCCAGTGCGCATGCGTCGGATAGAATGCCTAAGATACGTCGAACACTGCCTAAGACGTGAACGTAACTTACGCACAGCCCTATTCGCGTACGACTTACGCAAACGACGTAAAAAGATACGCTTGTTCCGACGTCCATACTTTGCATGGGCTACGCCACCTAGAGACCTGCTTTATCTTTACGCCGGCGTATGTCTTACGTAAACGGCGTAACTAATTGCGACGGGCGTACGTTTGTGAATCGGCGTATCTTGCTCATTTGCATATTTGACGTGGAAAACAACGGAAGCGCCACCTAGCGGCCAGCGTAAATATGCACCCTAAGATACGAAGGCGTAGGAGACTTACGCCGCTCGTATCTGATGCCGCGTACACACCATCACGTGATGAAAAAAACGACGTCAATTAAAATGACCGTGTGTGGGGGAAAAACGTTGTTTTATGTCTTGTGAAAAACGACAAAAAAAATTTAAGCATGCTTAAATTTTTTGTGTCGTTTTTCAAAACGTAGTTTTTTGTGTCACAAAAAATCACTGTGTGTAGGCTAAAACGACGTTTAAAACGAAGTTTTTAAACCCGCGCATGCTCAGAAGCAAGTTATGAAGCTAGCTTCAATTGAAAAGAGTGCTGAACGTAACCGCGCTTTGCTAGAGCATTTTGAAAAAACGATGGTGTGTAGGCAACGTCGTTTTTGAAAATTGAAGTTTCAAAAATTTCGTTTTTTTACTTCACAAAAAAACTACTGATACGCCGACGTAAGTCTCTGAGAATCTGTCCCTATAACTTTTGCGCAAACCAATCAATATACACTTAATACGATTTTTTTTACCAAAAATAAGAATACATATCGGCCTAAACTGAGAAAGAAATTTGTGTTTTTTTTTTTCAATTGTTCATTTATTCATAACAGGAAATGGGTCCACACGAACCACAGTGACAGTACAATCAAGTCAACGACAACATGGACACATATACATACACAGGGGTGGGTGTTTGCCGCACCCAACTTATTCCAATGGTCAACAATTCGTCCACCAGACTCGTGTAAACTAGTTGTGCGGGTATCAGGATATCGATAGAAATTTGTGTTTTTATATATTTTTTGGGGGTATTTATTATAGCAAAAAGTAAAAAATATATATATTTTTTCAAAATTGTCACCCTTTTTTGTTTATAGTGCAAAAAATAAAGACCACAGAGGTGATCAAATACCACCAAAAGAAAGCTCTATTTGTGGAAAAAAAAGGACATCAATTTTGTTTGTGTACAATGTCACACGACCCTGCAACTGTCAGTTAAAGCGATGCAGTGCTGTATCGCAAAAAAATGGCCTGGTCAGGAAGGGGGTAAATCCTTCCGGGACGGAAGTGGTTAATCTCACTTTAAACATTGATTGCACTACACATGATGCTTATTGTTGTGCAAGCCGGAGTGAGGAAAAAAAATTCTAGGGCCATTATTCATGGGTACCTCTTAACTGATGACCTGTGAGGGCTTTGGAAAATTTGGCACCGTTTCACAGGCATACGCAAGTCTTAAAGGGGTTGTAAAGGTAAAAAAAAAAATCCTACATAGCTTCCTTTACCTCAGTGCAGTCCTCCTTCACTTACCTCATCCTTCCATTTTGCTTTTAAATGTCCTTATTTCTTCTGAGAAATCTTCACTTCCTGTTCTTCTGTCTGTAACTCCACACAGTAATGCAAGTCTTTCTCCCTGGTGTGGAGTGTCCTGCTCGCCCCCTCCCTTGGACTACAGCAGAGTCAGGACCCCCACTAACACAAAGCTCCTTTCTCTATATGCAACGTAGAGAGCGTCCTGACTCTGCTGTAGTCCAAGGGAGGGGGCGAGCACGACACTCCACACCAGGGAGAAAGCCTTGCATTACTGTGTGGAGTTACAGACAGAAGAACAGGAAGTGAGGATTTCTCAGAAGAAATAAGGACATTTAAAAGCAAAATGGAAGGATGAGGTAAGTGAAGGAGGACTGCACTAAGGCTCCATTCACACCTAGGCAGACAAATTCGCTGCGTTTTGTAGCCGCAAATCGCGGTACAAATAGCGGCGTTTTGTACCGCGATTTGCGGCGACAAAACGCCGGTATTGTCCGCCTAGATGTGCCCCATATTGACCCCCTCTATGGAGATGCTTCCCATCTCCTAGCCGAACGCCGTAAGCCGCCTGAAAAAAAGGTCCGGGACCTTTTTTCAGGCGGCAGGCGTCAGGCGTCCGGCGTTCGGCGTGGAGATGTGAACCATCTCCATAGAGGGACATGTGTTCTCATCCCTCTGGCGGCAGCGGCGTAGCACTACAGGCGTACAAAAGCCTAGATGTGAATGGGGGCTTAGGTAAAGGAAGCTATTTGGGAACATTTTCTATACCTTTACAACCCCTTTGGGTATCTCTTTACTCATAGCAACCTCATACAAAAAAATAAAATAAAAAATGGGTAATATCGTGCCCTAAAATTAACATTGGTGTATTTTTCTTTACTGAAAACAAACCGCTGCACTAATATTGTATAACAAAAAAGAAAATAGAATTATTACTATTTTATTCTCCAGGGTCTCTGCTTTGGGAAAATATGTAATATTTGGGGAAATGTTCAGTAATTTTCAGACCTAAAATGATTTTTTTAAACGTGTGCAAAAACAGCTCCGGCAGCAAAAGGGTGCATGTTGTAGCCGCATTCTTTCTTTTAGAGAGGATTATTTCTGTGTCAGTTTTGTTAATAAGTGACCCCATAGTGTGAATCATGCTGTCGTTTCCTGAATCCCATTACATTGTCAATATCACAGTGGTTTGTTCACACAAAGGATTGTAAAAATAAACAAGGGATAAAACAATGCGAAAATATCATAAAGTAATCGGCGACTGTGTCACCTGTACTACACACTTTGTTTTTTAAGAGTAAAAACCGTTAAAATATTCTGGTGGGGACCAGAGGTTAGGTCTTATATAGCTGGGTTCATCATGTTTTAGCAATAAAAAAGCCCCGTATTTACAAAATAGTATTATGGCTCCGACATACTGTTGTCGAAAGAAAATGAAATAGTTACATATTAATAGATTTTATATGTGTGACATGCAACAGTAAACATTATAGGGCCATTTCAGGCCTATTTCCTTTTGGCAACAGCATATTGGTCAATGAAACAGCCTGTGAAATAATGCGCTCACAAAACTGGAAGAGTCCAACTGATAACTGCATGCAGGGGGAGCACAATGCCCTCGAGGCCTCCTGCACACAGGGCCATCTAGCTGCTGTATGTTCTTCCCAGTGTTTTAGTTTCCCGCAGGGCCGCCATCAGGGGGGTACAGGCAGTACACCTGTAAGGGGTCTGGAGATCCCCAGGGCCCTGGATGACAACCCCCCTTTTTTATAAAAAAAAATATATATTTTTTATAGATTTTTTTATTTCTTTTATTTTTTATATATATACTATATTATTATTATTATTATTATTATTATTATTATTATTATTATTATTATTAAAGGGCCCAGAGGGCCTCGGATGGCAACCCCCCTTTTTTTATAAAATGTTTTTATCTATTTTTTATATTATTTTATTTATTTTACATATATATATATATATATATATATATATATATATATATATATATATATATATATATATATTATTTTTTTTTTATTAAAGGGCTCAGAGGTCCCCAGGGCCCCATGTGGCAAACCCCCTTTTTTTATTTATTTTTTATTAAAGGGCCCAGAGGTCCCCAGGGCCCTGGATGGCAACCCTCCCCTTTTTTTTTTATAAATGTTTATTTTTTATTTTTTTTATTTTTTTTATTAATTTATTTTTTATTAAAGGGCCCAGAGGTTTCTTTTTTTTTATTAAAGGGCCCAGAGGTCCCAGATGGCAACCCCCCTTTTTTTTTGCAATTTGTTTTTCTAAAAAAAAATAATGTGTGTGTATATATATGTATTTTATTAAAGGGCCCAGATGGCAACCCCCCTTTTTAAAAATAAATACATTTAAATATATATATTTTATATATATTTTTTTTCTTTTTTTCTTTTTATTAAAGGGCCCCGGATGGCTACCCCCCTTTTTTATATATATTTTTCTTTATTTCTTTTTTTTTTTTTGTAAAGGCCCCCCCCCTCCCCGCTTCTCAATTTCAGGCGGCAGCACCCCCCCCCCCCCGGTTCTCTTCTCCAGGGGGCCCATGCCTGAAGCTGTGTAAGGGGCCCCATAATTCCTGATGGCATGGCAGCCCTGGTTTCCCGGTAGGACCAGGTGCAGCATCCAACTTGTCAAAATCTATGGCAGGCTACAGGTGGATGGGGCTGAACCCTGTTTTGGGTGGTACCCTTGTTTAGGACCCTGCTGTTATAAGAACAAAAGCACGGACTGCAGAAGAATACCTATAAGCAGGTGCAGTCCAATTTCTTCACTGCAGGTGGCACTCTTTCGCAGCGGCAATGTGGTAGGAGAAGAAGTCAGGAGGAACACAGTTCCTCTATTGTTTACTGCGTCGCTGGGGAACCATCCAATTGGATTCTGCCACTCCATGTGACTCTGGCAGCCATCTTGGGTCAGGCAGAGGCTATTTAGGATTGTGGCTCCATTGGTTGGCGCACATTTATGAGTTGATAGGGGCAGGTACTCCGTTTGCAATTATGGGCCCTGATGAAATAGCACTGATGGGCACTGATAAGCTGCACTGATGTGCGCTGAGACTGCACTAATGAGGTGGCACTGATAGACTGCCCTGAATGGCACTGATGAGGCCACACATATAGGTGGCACTGATGAACACTGATAGGTGGCACTGATAGGCAGCACTAATGGGCACCGATAGGTGACACTGATGGGCAGCACTGACAGACATCCACAATCATTGATGATGTGGGGTTGCATGTAAGGTAAAGGTACGGGGTAGATTATAGTCATTAGGGCTTCAATAAAAGCACAAGTTTAGATTGAGATTTTGGACACTTTTCTTATTCCATCAATTGAAAGGATGTCTGATAATGATGACCCCTTTTTTCAGGATGTAATCTGATGCAGATGTTTGTTTTAGAACTGAAAAGTACATGGTGAATCCATAATATTTTCCTCAGAATTGATTGAGCCCATATTTATTTCCTCTGCTTGATCAGTTGCAACTGACTACAGTGTTTGTTCTGACCATTATTAGTACTTATTTAATTTTGTGATTTCTACTTTGATGTATAGAGGAACATAGGGGATCTCAGCTACTCTAAATTTAGCACTTCTAAAAAAAAGTGTCCCTTAAAAATATTTTGGAAATGTTGGCAACTATGCACTTAGGCACTGCCCAGTAGGGGGCCCCATGAGAGGCTCCTGGGATCCTGTGATAATAAAGCGGTAGTAAACTTCGCTAACATTACTACTTTTTAGAGGCCCTGAGGTAGGTTATGCCATAGTGTACAAATATGCACAGCATATTAGCACATTAGGGTACACTTAAATTATCAGAATGAGCTCTCCAGTGCTTCGATCTGTGATCTGTCCGGCGGGTCCTGGGCGCTTCCATCTTCACCCGGTCTTCCTTCTGGGCTCTGTGCCTTCGGTCACTTGTCTTGGCTGGGCTGCGTTGATGTCATTCCCATACATGCTCATGCGCATCCTCTCCCTCTCATCCCCCCTTTCTCTCTCATCCTCCCTCCCTTACCCCTCACCCCTCTCTCTCTCTCTCTCACACTCTCTTTTTCTCATCCTACCACTCTCTCTATAGTTTAATATGTTATAACAAAAAATTGTTTGTATATTTATTATTTATAAAATGCCCACCAAAATCCTCAGCACCAGGCCCATGATGTTCTTAATCTGGCCCTGCGCCCCTCCTGTCCTCCGCCTCCCCTCTTCTTCCGCAGCTCCTCCTCTTCTCTCCTGCCGGCTGTGGGGAATTGGATACAGTGAGTGAGATCGCTCCTGTGTCCTGTGATAACTGAGCAGAGTAAACAGTGTTTACCCCAGTGTTTACAGTGTTTACTCTGCTAAGTTTATGAAAGAACAGGAGCCTCTGTCTCCTGTTCATTCATCTTTAGTGCTGGGAAAGGGACTGGGGAATCTGTGTCCTCTGTTTAGACTCCTGACATCTCACCAAAGCCCCCCAAAAAATATAAAACAATATATTGTAAAATAAATAAATAAAATAAAATAAGAAACTTACACCACTCTCCCCTGCCCTACCAACACTGTCCATTGCCCCAACCCCCTCCCCCTAAAAGCATTGCAAAAAAATAATAATATATAAATAAACAATGGTAAAAAAAAAAAAACAATTATTAAAAATAAAAATAACAACTGACACTGTCCACTGCTACATACCACCTACACCCACCCCCTTCCCCAGAAGCAATGTAAAAGAATATTGAAAGGATGATTAAAAAAAATTGCAGCAGTGGGTGGGGATAATGTGGGTGTGGAGCGCCACCTCCCTGAAATGAGTTTGCCACCTTCTTGAAATAAGTTGCCACCTCCCTGAAATAAGTTTGCCATCTCCCTGAAATGAATTTGCCACCTCCCTGAAATGAGTTTGCCACCTCCCTGAAATGAGTTGCCACCTCCCTGAAATAAGTTTGCCACCTCCCTGAAATGAATTTGCCACCTCCCTGAAATAAGTTTGCCACCTCCCTGAAATTAATTTTCCACCTCCCTGAAATGAATTTTCCACCTCCCTGAAATAGGTTTGCCACCTCCCTGAAATTAATTTGCCACCTCCCTGAAATAAGTTTGCCACCTCGCCGAAATAAGTTTGCCACCTCCCTGAAATGAATTTGCCACCTCCCTGAAATAAGTTTGCCACCTTCCTGAAATGAATTTGCCACCTCCCTGAAATAAGTTTGCCACCTTCCTGAAATAAGTTTGCCACCTCCCTGAAATAAGTTTGCCACCTTCCTGAAATGAATTTGCCACCTCCCTGAAATTCGTTTTTGCAGGTTGGGATGTCTGGAATAGAGGATGGACAGATGATTGAGTGGTCCTCCTCCATTCATTAGAGAAAGCTCCTGCACAGAGGCTAAAAAAAGCCCTGTACATACGATTGGAATTTCCAATGGAAAAAAGTCAGACAGACTTTTTCCATCGGAAATTCCAACCGTGTGTATGCCCCATCGGAGTAATTCTGATGAATTCCATTAGAGTTCTCTCTCTTTTACTCCGATGGAATTCCGCCGGATTCCGATGTGAGTTTGTTCAGACAAAAACCCGATCGTGTGTACGGGGCTTAAGTTTTACATTTGATTACTGCACAGATCTGGAAGAAATACATAAAGCACACCAAGATTGCAGTAATAATACGCATGCCTCGTGTATTTAGACAATATTTGCTTATCCTGCAGTTCAGTTCAAATATTAATAATGTGCTGATTAATTCCAACATGTGTGTTTGGTTTGAGAGTTGGCTCAATTTTCCATTCTTTAGTGGCCAGTGGTTTTAGAGTTGTTCTGGTTTTATCTCTCAATTCATTCAGCTTAATTATATATTTAACATTCTCTGATGCGAAATCACTACAGAATGACTCTACAGACCTGCCCTTGACTGAGATAAAAACAAACAGTATGCCATGTCACAGTAGTTTGTTGATAATAAAATAACCATTAATGACTGTTCTCTAATAAATACAGAACTAAGTCCATGTTATCTTCCTGGAGGAAAAAAGCTTAAAGAAGTAAATCCATAAATCATTAATTGCTTGTGTTAAATATTTAGTGAGCATCAGATTTTTTTTTTTTTCATACTGTAATTCCTGGACTATCTCAGTATAATTGCTTCTGTGAAACATTGGTTTAGCATGTTACATACCCTGTATCTATATATAAATACATGAATATACTGGACATATACAGTGTATATATATATATATATATATATATATATATATATATATATATATATATATATATATATATATATATATATATAATTTATTTATTTATTTTATTTTTGATTCAGTACACCACTTCAGCCCTGGAAATTTTTACCCCTTCATGGCCAGGCCATTTTTTGCGATACGACACTGCATGGCAACGCTGTAGCCAAATAAAATGTATGGCCTCCCCCCCCCCCCCCCCCCCCCCCCACAAATAGAGCTTTCTTTTGGTGGTATTTGATCACCTCTATGGTTTTTATTTTTTCCGCTATAAACAAAAAATGTCCGACTATATTGAAAAAAAATATATATATTTTTTACCTTCCGCTATAAAACATACCCAATAGAAAAAATGTAAAAAATTGATTTTCTTCATCAGTTTAGGCCAATATGTATTCTGCTACATATTTTTGGTAAAAAAAAAAATCACAATAAGCATATATTGATTGGTTTGCGCAAAAAGTTATGGGATATATTTATGGAATCTTTCTTTTTTTTTTTTTACTAGTAATGGCGGCGATCAGCATTTTTTTAGCAGGACTGTGACATTGCGGTGGACAAATCTGACACTAAGGCCGCATACACACGGTTGGACAAAACCAATGAGAATGGGCCGAGATTCAGTTTCATCGGTCCAAACCGACCGTGTGTATAGCCCATCGGTCTGTTGTCCTTCGGTCCAAAATTTTAAAACATGCTTTAAAATCGAACCGATGGCCCGCTGCCCGATCGGTCCAAACCGATGGTTAATACAGAAAGCATCGGTTCAAAACCCGCGCATGCTCAGAATCAAGTCGACGCATGCTTGGAAGCATTGAACTTCGTTTTATTCAGCACGTCGTGTGTTTGACGTCACCGCGTTCTGACCCGATCGGTTTTTGGAACGATGGTGTGTACGCACATCAGACCATCAGGCCACTTCAGCAGTGAACTGATGGAAATGGCCCGTCGGACCATTCTCATCGGTTTGGAGCGACCGTGTGTACGCGGCCTGAGTGACACTTTTTGGGGACCAGTGACACCAATACAGTTATCGGTGCTAAAAGAAATGCACTGTAACTGTACAAATGACACTGGCAGAGAATGGGTTAACATCAGGGGCAATCAAAGGGTTAAATGTGTCCCTAGAGGGTGCGCTAACTGTGTGGGGTGTATTTTGACTAGGGGAAAAGATCTCCATTTTCCCCTCTGACAGAACGGCGGTCTGCCTTGTGTTCCTGAGAATGATCAGCAGATAAAGGTGGACATCATGTCTGACAGACCTGCTGATTAGCTCCCGCTGTGTCCAATCTCAGCGGGAGCGGTTCGCCAGCGGCGCATGTGCACCTCAGACCCCGTGCACGAAATCAAGTACAGGAACATGATTTCATGCAGTAGGGCCGCCTTTTTGCAGTATATCTGCGTGGGGCAGCCATAAGTAGTTAAACCTGATATTATAGTTATGGGCAAACCATTTTCTGTGGAAAATTTCAAGGGGTATGAATACTTTTTCAAGGCACTGTATAAAAAATTTGCATAGATATTCATTACAGATACTCCTCGTTTAATGACTTACTTGTTTAACGACCGCTCGGACGTACGACCCGCTCTCCCAACCAGAACAATGCGCTGTACATCATTGTATTGTCCAGTACAGGATTTTTGCTCTTTATTTTTTTGTGTTCTGTACTTATGAAAATTAAAACAATGTTATTGAGTTGGAGTTTTGTGTTTAGACCTTTTTTCAGAATACAGTACAGTACAATAGTTAAGAATGCTTAAAATATTGATTACTTTTGGCTCCTTGTTTATTGACCAATTTGTTTAACAACCTGGTCTCTGGAATGGAACCTGGCCGTTAAGTAAAGTGAGCCTGTAATTGAATCTGCATGTTAATTTTTGTGTGTGCAAATGGAGCAAAATGGAATATTCTCCACATATAGATTATTTGGAAATCAAATGTGTGAATGAGGAAAATATCGCATTATGGCACCAGACAGTGCTGAGTAGCATACTTATTTCCTATGAGGGTCAGCACCATCTAGTGGCCATACCACATTATGGACATTGGATGGCACTGGCTATTATATGAAATGAGTATGCTTGTATGCAATCCCATCTAGTGGCCATAATGCAGTATTTTCCAGATTCACACATTCAAATTGTGGAGAATATAGCCAATGAACATTTGATTTTGCTTCATTTGCACAAAACAAATTTACAAGCAGTTTTGTTGGACAAACACCCAATTGAATGTCTCTTCTGCAATAAAAGCCTTCTTGATAGCAACTCTTCTTTATTTTTTATGTAGCACCCTCTACATAGGTAGGTGCTAGAGTAGGTTTCTTTTTGATAAGTGTATGTAAATTTAGGCAGGCCTAGCTAGAAGCTAGGCCTGTTTGTTTTGGTTTGTGTGGGCTGGGAGTGGCTCAGAGCAGCAGCTATGACTCACAGACAGAATCACCTCGCTGTAACCTCCCTCTTTCTTCTAGAGGCTTCTAGAAGAGGAAGAGGGGAAGAGAGTTGGAGCTATCAGGGTGTCTCAGGGAGCCCTGGCCAATCCCCAGATAGGATTGGCAGGGGGTAGGCCTCCTTGAAATACCCAGGGTCAGCCCAGCTGGGGAGGAGTTTTCGGGTGGAAGAAATGAGGATGGAGTACTAGACTGTTGGGGCCTTTGAGGGAGTTCCCCAGTCTGGGGGGAGGGGGGGTGACCTTGGGCCTGGTACTCAGGTGCAGGATGGAGCCCTTTATGGACTTATGGAGGATCTGAACAGGAGGCACAGGAGGAGTCAGAGAGGACAGCAGGAGCTTGTACACCCCGGGTAAATCTTCAGGAGGGAACCACTGGGTTGCAGCCAGGAGGGTTGGTGAGTGACATGTGCAGTCAGGAGGACTGGAGAGGCATGCCAGAGAGGACTGAGAGGAAACAGTCAGAGCTGGATGTGGAGCCAATAGTGAGAATTGCAATGTCATGGGCAGTGAAGTCGGGCAGCTGCAGCCAGGAGGGCTGCCGGGGCCTGAAAAGGACTAAATGGGAGCAGTAGTCTACCAGAAGGACAGCTAGCATTAACAGGACTTATATATACATATTTTCTGCTACACCATAGGGGCCCGTGGTCACTGCCTGCAAAAGGCAAGTTACTTAGGCCTGACTGAGTGTCAGGTCTAACCACCATGTGTTAGCTGATCTTGGAACCACTAAATAGGAAGCGACATCCAGGAGGGATGGAGTGAACCACTAAATAGCAAGTGAAGAGTTGTGCTGGAGGAGTCTGGAGAAGTATACAAATAGTGTAGTTGTCCCTAGCAACTTTGCTATAATTTTACTGGGCATCCCATAATTTCCATACCCCACCCAAGTTGAATTCCCCCAATAAAACAACAACAAAAAATGCCAGCAGACTGTTCATTGTCTTGGAGTGTCTCAATGTGAATGCCAGGTCAGGCAGGGTGACAGGTGGGCCACATCACTTATCAGCCCCTACGGGGGTACAGCTACGTTTAGAAAAAGTTCTGCTGTATCTCCTACACTCAGTGACGGCATCTGGTGATGCTCAGCTTGATTGCATTGCGGTTGAAAATAGTGTTTTGTGTTGTTAGAGCAACATAAGCATTTATTTGATAGATAATAAACCTCTCCCCCTCATTTTAGGCTCCAATTCTTCCTCAGACATGCAAATTATGAAATATCATTAGATAATTAATTTCCCGTTTTGATGTCAGGGATCTGTCCAGCCAAAGATAATGTCTTAACCTCTAGGAGAATAAACAGATGATTTTCTATATTTTCCCCTGAAACTCATTATATAGAGGTAAACTACAAGCCATATCATCTGCTGTATGATATACTGCCAAAATATTGTCCGCTTGTCATGAGCAAAGTTTCTTCTTGTCCGGTTCTGTAAGCCGGAAAAGAAACTGTCTAACTTTGCAGACATCTGCTGATAGTTGAGGTTTGTCCTTGCTAATTGCCTTCATCATGAAGCCAAGTGAGTGGAATTCATTTTATATGTTAACCCTTTAAATGGACATAAATGACTTATTTCACTGGACTGGGCTTAGTCAGCCAAAGTTTTTAAGAAAATTGGCGTGGGGTCCCCCCTAAAATACCAGACCCTTATCCGAGCATGAAGCCTGGCAGGTCAGGAAAAGGAGGTGACGAATGAGCGCCCCCCCCTCCTGAACCATACCAGGATATATGCCCTTAACATGAGAGGGTGCTTTGGGCCAAAGGCCTCTTCCCCACAACCCTGGCTGGTGGTTTTGGGGGTCTGCGGGCGGGGGGCATATTCAGAATTTGGAAGCACGCACCAGTCGATGGTGTGACAGGTCGGTGGTGCCACCAGGTGACGTTGCAAGGTGGCCTCGCCCCTTAGCTATTTAAGAACTGTCAGTCTGTGGAGCAGGTAGACGGCGGGAGGCTTTGCATGAGCAGAGCTTTTCTTTTTTTCGAGGACATTTTTTGGGTTATTTTTTTATTTAAAAAACAAGGAATTGTCAAAAACTCACTTTTTACATTCTTTTTGGTGAATGGGTAGGCTCGTTCACATAGGGGGGATGGGATCTGTTAAAGGGGGCTTCCAGATTCCAAATAAGCCCTCCCCCACCTGCAGACCCCCACAAGCACCTGCCGGGGTTGTGGGGAAGAGGCCCTTGTCCCCATCAACACGGGGACAAGGTGCTTTGGGAGGGTAGGCATGCTGAGGGCATGTGGCCTGGTATGGTTCAGGAGGAGGGCGGCCACTCGTTCGTCCCCTCCCTTGCCTGACCTGCCAGGTATGGATTTTGGGAGGACCCCACGGCATTTAAAAAAAAATGTAGACTTGGGGTTCCCCTCAAAATCCATACAAGATGCAAAGGTCTTGCCGTTTTTTTTTTTTATTGCCGGCAATTCCGCTTCTGTGGCAGTCGGCTTCCTGGCCCGCTCCTTAATCACCAGGAGGATAAAAAAAAACTGTAAACTGCAAAACGCATGTAAAAATGCACTTGCATTTTTGGTGCAGGACCATTGAAGTCTATGACACGCAAAACACAATCTGCTGTGGGAAAAAAGTCCATGACCTTTACCAAAATCGCACCGGCTGAAAAGCGCATAAAAGTTTACCTATGGAAACCATGTTAAATGTTCTGTTGTGTGTTTCTGCAAAAAGCATTAAATAACGCATAGGTGTGAACCAAGCCTAAAACCAGGGTTTAGCTTCACTTTAACCCCTTCCTACCTGCGCTATAGCTGAAAGACATAGATGTCCTTTGGACACAGATGATCACAGATTGGGGTAAAGAGCCAAAGTGGCCCTTTATCATGTGACACAGCAGGTCACATGTAAACAGGCTTGCCGGTTATCGGCAGTCCTCTCTCTGTGTGTGGAAAAGAGAGCCGGTAACCCCGGAAAGGCTGTTAGGGACAGTTAGGCCCCTTTTACACGGGTCGGATCAGTAATGATCCACCCCGTGAACCTCCGCTTGCTCAGCGGGGATTGCTCCGTTGATCCCCGCTGAGCCGGCGGATGACAGGGCGGTCCCCGCACACTGTGCTGGGACCGCCCTGTCTTTTCTCCGCTCTCCCCTATGGGGGGATCGGATGAACACGGACCGTCTGTCCGTGTTCACCCGATCCGATCCGCCAGATGGATGGAAAAGTAGGTTTTTCCTCCGTCACACTTTGGCGGATCGGAGCGGGTCGCATGTCAGCGGGCATGTCACCATAGAGGAGCACGGAGCGCCCGTTCAGGTCCGCCTAAAAAACTGGCAGGCGGACCTGAACGGTCCGCCTGTGTGAAAGAGCCCTAGGTCAGTTTTTTACATAATTTATGTATACATATGCATGTAATTTCAGCCTAGTGACAAATTAATATTCTAGCCACTAGAATAAAATTAGGTGCATATGTTATTTGCACATGCCCATGCCAGATCGAGCATTTTTTACACTGGAGATTTCTGTCAGTTCCTGGCAGAGAGATCCAGTGTAAATATGCCTATGTACATATGGTCTAAGGCCGGGTTCACACTGCTGCGATGTCAGACATTGCATGTGATTGGCATTGCACTGCTATGAAAATCCCATGCGATGTGTCTGTGCGATGCAAATTCAGCCACACAGATTGTATAGCTGAATTCACATTGAATTTGGACGGTTCAGGACCCTTAGGCTGGATTCACACCTATGCATTTTTAGTGCTTTTTGCATTTTGCAGATTTGCACTACAGTTCATTTAATATTGTTTCCTATGGAACACGTTCTGTAGTACAAATCTGCAAAATGCAAAAAGCACTAAAAATGCATAGGTGTGAATCCAGCCTTATTTTGGTCCGCACCAGTACCGGATTGCATGGGTGCGACCTGATTCCTGTCCGAATTGACAGTTCGCACTGCGATATGTGAACCAATCTGGGGGTGTCATTAACTTTATGTTGATACCCGCAGCGGTTCGCATAGGGCAGTGTGAACTGCCTGCGAGTTGTATGCGATGCGGGAACCCGTACTGGATTTGCATGGGTTTTTGCATCGCAGCAGTGTGAACCGAGCCTAAATGTGCTATGTACTCCATCAGAGGTTACATAATTTTAGCAGTTTAATAAACATACTGTATAAAAAGACAAATTGAGATTTTATCTTATATTTGGCCAAAATTTACCCCTAGCAAATTGGTAGTGTAAGGCCCCTTTCACATGTGCGGACCGTATGTCCGTTTTTTCATCCATCCGTTTGCGGATGAAAAAGGGACATACATTGGTCCCTATGTGTTTGCGGGTGTCAGCGGATAAACATCCGCTGACACCCGTAATCACCAGCCTCCGCAAAGATCCGATTTTGCGGACGGAAGAAAACCCTATTTTTTATTCCGTCTGAGGATCGGAAGGGATGAACACGGACACACGGTCCGTGTTCATCCGATCCCCCATTGGGGAGAGCGGAGAAAAGACAGGGCGGTCCCTGCACAGTGTGCGGGGACCGCCCTGTCAGCCGTCGGCTCAGCAGGGATATACAGAGCGATTCCCGCTGAGCTTATGGACACACAGAGGCGGATCATTACTGATCCACCCCGTGTGAAAGGGCCCTAAGACACAGCGGCAAAACATTTGGTCCCAGTTGGATCTGATTGGCGGTTGTGATCATAATCTTAGGGAGTAATTTTCTAAAGGCAAATCCACTTTGCACTACAAGTGCAAACTACAAGTGCAAAGTGTACTTGGAAGTGCAGTCGCTGTAGATCCGAGGGGGACATGCAAGGCAAATAAAAAACAGCATTTTAGCTTGCACATGATTGGATAATAAAATCAGCAGAGCTTCCCCTCATTTCAGATCTACCCCTCAGATTTACAGCGACTGCACTTCCAAGTGCACTTTCAGAGTAATTTCAAGTGCACTTTGCACTTGTAGTTTGCACTTGTAGTGCAAAGTGGATTTGCCTTTCGTAAATAACCCACTTAGTACTCACACATTGATATTGCAGGCATTATCTAAAGAGTGTGATGTGGGCGTGTTTCGAAATTCCTCTCTTGCGTTTCAAGCCGGTGAGCTTAAAGTGACTCACAGATAACAAGAAACAAGGAAGGGGGTGGCCCCATGCACGCTGGGCATTAAAAGCTCTCCTTTTTCAGGCATTTGGCGTTTTTTTTCACATATGTGTCTATGCACACATAGGAATTTAAAGTCATATTAGCAGAGAAGCGCTTACAGACTGAAAAGAAAAACATCAAAAGTTCAGGGGAAGCCCAGAAGAGAAGAAAAAACACTGAATGCACCTACATGCATATAAGCGTTTGAGCAATTGAGTGTTAATGCATTCCAATGGTCAGAATAAATGAATATTCTTACCAATGAAATCCATTATCGCTGAAACACTTGATGCGTCTGTAGGCAGGTAGTGGTTAACCACCATCAGTTAACGAGTTACTTTGGTTTCCCGTTTTTTTTCTTGGTGGATTTTCCTGGGTCTGACCCCCTGGTCCTGTGTCCTAAAAAAAGGATGGAGGCTCGCACCCTAGGGGTTGCCTAGGAGGTTCTTCTTGTTGATGTTTTGCTGGTTCAGTTCTGGCCGGTTCAGTCTGCCGCCACCAGAGTCTGGATGGCCAGTGATGTTCTGAAGTTGGAGTATCCACTGCCCAGGAGGATTGCTGGGGCTTGCAGTCCCTCCTGAAAACACCAAACAAAGATGGACTCTTTCCTATGCAGGTATGGTGGGGCAGCCACAAGTCTTAGTTAGATATTAGGCATGTTAGAGAAATGTTTGCACTTTATTTCGGACTGTCATATGTCTTTATCATCATGTTAATTTATTTAAGTCAGGGGTGCCCAACCAGTGGCCCGGGGGCCACATGTGGCCCGTGGAGCCCTCTGATGTGGCCCGCGACCTCCTGCTCTTGGATGGAATAGAATACTGTTATTAAAGGTCAGTTTATTACTAAAATCAGTTTATATGGGCATATCTGTTCTGCAGTGGTTACTGAGCTGCTTTCATACTAATCGTCAGACACAGAGCAGCGCAACTGCGGGTTACCTGCACTGAGCCATAGACTTCTGTTATTACCTGCATATTTGGTGAGCTTTCTGAAAGTGCACCAAACCTGCAGAATATAATAGAAGTCGATTGCAAAGTGCAGAAAAGCCAAAGGTACACTGCGTTGCCCCCATGGTGTGGGTAAACCACAGCGCATCATTGTGAAAGCAGCCATGGGCCTCTTTCACACGGTCAGTCTGACTCAATTGGACGCTCCATTCACCTCCAAGGAGTAGCAGATGTAAAGCCACTTGTGTCCTACCTCCAATCTGATCCGGCTGAGTCCGTGTCCACTCTGCATATGCAGAGCGGACATGGACCTGCCATCCACCCCCTCCGCTAATTGTGGCCCGTTACCAGTTACCAAGTCGCTTAAGTGGCCCTTGCGCTTCAAAAGGTTGGGCAGCCCTGATTTAAGTAGAGCTTGCAAAACTTTGCCTTATCTGAAGTTACTCAAGTAACGGCACATATAGTCTACAGTCGGGTCACTAAACACATTGGGGTATTAAGACAGTGGTGCAAGAGTCAATACAGTGTGAAGATACAAGTAGTTACCAAGGGTAATGAAGGTTTCTCTAACAGCCTGTCATTAAAGTGGTTGTAAACCCTTACAACACACTTTTTGCTACAGGTAAGCATATAATAAGGCTTACCTGTAGCTACCCTGGATATCTCCTAAACCTGAACTGTTTAGGTGCTATCCCCTGTATTTGCATGTGCTGACATAATAAGCACATGCACACTGAAGCAACGGCAGTGTACTAGCTCATTATGCATTTGTCTCACAGGTGTTAGTTTTTTTTTTCTTCAAAGTGGGTTTACAACCACTTTAAGTGTGTAAGCTGAGATAGCCAATTGCAGCAAGGAGATGTTGTCAGCAGTGATCCATCTCCCATAGCAATGCAATCAGATCTGCTCCACTGTGGCCCTCATCTTGTACACAGGTATGTAGAGGAAGGCCTCGTACACACGGCCGGTTTTCTCGGCAAAAACCAGCAAGAAAACTGCTGGCAGAGCTTTCTTGCAGAGATATTCGTGTGTACAAGGCTTTCAGGTTTCTCGTCGGGAAATCTGGCCAGAATCTCGACGAGAAAAATAGAGAACCTGCGTTCTATTTTCTTGTCGAGATTCTTGTCGGCCTGTTTCCCGACGATAAACCCGAGAGTGTGTATACTTACCTGTCGCCGTGGAAACCCGTGCATGCTCGAAATGACTTTGACGCATGCGCGGTAGCTTCCACGGCATAGGTAGGGTGAAGCAAGGTGGCGGCGACGGCATCAAATGTGACGAGCGCATGCTCGTCATATGCGATGACGTCACTGCGTTCTTGCCTTTCAAGAGAACCGCAGTTCTTTTGAAAGGTCAGTGTATACACTCGGGCGGCAAGAGATTCTTGCCAAGAATCTCGTCTGGAAAAAAAAAGTTTTTTTCCTGACGAGATACTTGCCCGTGTGTACGAGGCCATAGAGAACCTGTGCTCTATTTTCTCTTCGAGATTCTTGTCGACGAGAAACCAGAGAGTGTGTATACTTACCTGTCGCTGTGGAAACCTGCGCATGCTCGAAATGACTTTGACGCATTCGCAGTAGCTTCCACGGCATAGGTAGGGTGAAGCAAGATGGCGGCAACGACATCGTACGCGATGACGTTACCGCGTTCTTGCCTTTCAAGAGAACCGCGGTTCTTTTGAAAGGTCAGTGTACACTTGGGCGGCAAGAGATTCTTGCCAAGAATCTCGTCTGGAAAAACAACGTTTTTTTCCCGACGAGATCCTTGCCCGTGTGTACGAGTCCTAAGCGTTAAAGTAGAAGTCCATGCAAAAAGTCTGAAGGACATTCTTCACCTCACACATCCCAGGAGACAGTTTCGCTAAAGGGCACACGCACGTCACCGGATTCTGTGCATGTGCACACATCCCGCAAGGCTTTGGGTCTCAGCAGAGCCTTGCAGCACATCTGTGCATGCACTGGCAGAATAGATCCCAGATAAATGCCAGATCTCAGCATAGGTGTGCATGCGTGGGACATCCTTGTTTGTGTACAGACGTGCCGCGTGGCTCTGCTGGAACCTGAAGGCTGGGCAGAGCCCTTCAGTACATTTAAGCACACTTCAGAAACTTGTAACTCTAATTAAGTAAAGAAACACATACATAGTACATAAAGCCACTGGCTCAATTGCATACACTTATTAGATTCCAAAGTGTTATACATTCTTGACACACCTTCCTTGGATGAAACCTTTAGACTTTAGTTCATGTTCTTGCAATTGATCAACATGGATGAAAGACTATTTTACCCAGCTGTAGCTCTCCTCTATTTTGTTGTTTTGTCTTGGGAGAGTCGTGGAGACAAACTAATACTTGGAACTGCTGCATCACTAAACGTGTTTTGCCTCTTCGTGTTGGCACAGCCCTACTGCCTAAGTCTGGGTGGGATCCAAGGGGTGGTAATCTATGCATCAATGGCCTACATATCATATCGTTTTCTGCCAAGACAGAAGGAAAAGAAAGCAAGGACTGTTGAAAATATGAAAGAACAGGACAAGAGCAAGAAAAATTTGAAGAAAAGAAAAGAAGCCAAGAAGGAATAAAGAACAAGAAGAAGCCTGGAAGAAAACCCTGCAAGGTATAAGAGTAAAACAGTGATTATATGACTATACTAATTATGTGTATAAGAGACAATGGAGACTGGAGACCTATAGGTAGATTCAGAGAGAAGTGCCTAAACTTGCGGCGGGGTAGCTTAGCCTGTTTAGGCTACGCCGTCGTAAGTTAGCTAGGCTAACTATGATTCTCAATGTACTTGCCTGCTAATATACGGCGGCGTAGCCTAAAGCGGGCGGGCGTAAGGGCGCCGAATTCAAATGTCTTGGAGGGGGCGTGTTTGATGGTAATGAGGCTTGACCTCACGTTTTTTTACGTTTTCTCTTAACTGCGCATGCATTTCCCAGTGTGCATTTCGGCTATGTACGCCGCACGGGCCTATTGATTTCGACATTGACGTAAACTACGTAAATCCCGATTCGCGGACGACTTACGCAAACGACGTAAAAAATTTGAATCTCGCGGCGGGAACGGCGGCCATACTTTAACATTGTTATTCCACCTAATAGATGGAATAACTTTAGGCCTTCTAATGCCTTACGGAAACGGCGTAAATCGACTGCGGCGGCCGGGCGTACGTTCGTGAATCGGCGTATCAACTCATTTACATATTCTACGCCGACCGCAATGGAAGCGCCACCTAGCGGCCATCCAAAATATTGCAATCTAAGATAGGACGGCGCAAGCCGTCCTATCTTAGATATGTTTAAGCGTATCTCTGTTTGAGCATACGCTTAAACATAAGTCGGCGTAGATTCTGAGTTAGGTCGACTTATCTACTGATAAGTCGGCCTAACTCTACCTGAATCTACCTACTAATGCATTTATGTAAGTAAGGAGTTATCAGTGTATAATATAGTATGGTAAATCAAGAGAACTGCTGCCTCCACAGATTACTACCACCTAGGTGTAGTAAATGAATGATGGAGAAAAATAAGTAGATGTGGCGCTGTTCAATGGATTATAATTGACTCTCAATGTGGTGGTGATGTAATGTGGGTGTGAATGTAACACCAGTAAATAATGTGCAAAATTATGACAAATAAATTATAAGTGAACATAAACATGTGCATGTAAACAAGTCACATTTTGCAAAAGCATAAAAAGCATGTATTGCTGACACTAATGCCGTTGCCCGGAAGTGATGCAAGGACGCACGTTGACTCCGTCCTACGTGTTTTGTCACTCTGACGTCATCTGGAGGGTAGGATTTACAGTAGACTTTTTTTAAACTTTTGGGATAAAGGTTTTACATCAATAAATTAAAAGCTGATCACTTTAAGCACCCCTATCAGTAGTAAGTAGTTTGTCTCAACTCTGTAACTGATACATCTGCAAATAGCTTGTTCTGTTGAAAAACAACAAATCTGCTGGCCAAATAACCAGGTGACAATACAGGAAAAAAAAGTATCTAAAAAAAGAAATCTAATGCAGCCATCACAATTAAGAACTGGTAAGCTGCTATAAAAAAAATATGTTACCTTTTGGGTTTAATACCGCTTAACCACTTCCTGACCTATAAAAAAATGATGACTGGGTGGTAATTGCGCTATCCTGACTGGATATCATATGGCGTCCAGCAGGATAACAGCCGCCTGGGCGCCCGTGCTCAAGGCAATCGGTGGTGCGGTGTGTCAGTCTGACAAACCGCTACACCGATCTCAATAAAGAGCCTCCTACAGAGGCTCTTCACCACGTGATCAGCCGTGTCCAATCACGGCTGATCACGATATAAACAGGAAGAGCTGTTGATCGGCTATTCCTCACTCGCGTCTGACAGACGCAAGTAGAGTTGAGCCGATCGGCTGCTCTCCTGACAAGGGGGGTCTGTACTGAATGTTTATCAGCCCAGGACCACCAGTATGCTGCACAGTACCACCAGGATGGCCATTCACACTGGACCACCAGGTATGCCCCCCCTAGACCACCAGGGAAATGCAAATATTTGCCCAGGTAGCTGCCAATCAATGCCCAGGCAGCTGCCAATCAGTGCCCACTCACAATGCCTACCACTGCCAGTGCCACCAGGAATGCCTATTAGTGCCGCGTTTCAGTGCCCATCAGTGCCATGTATCACTGCCCAGCAGTGCCATCTATCAGTGCCACCCATAAGTACCCATCTTTGCAGCCATTCAGTGCCCATAAGTGTTGCCTATCAGTGCCCATCAGTGCCCACCAGTGCCACCCATAGGTGCCCATCAGTGCCGCCTATGAATGCCCATCAGTGCTGCATATCAGTGCCACCTACCAGTGCCCATCAGTGCTGCATATCAGTTCCTATCGTCAGTGCCCATCAGTGCCTGTTCATTGGTGCCACCTCATTGGTGTCGTCAGTGCCGCCTTATGAGTGCCCATCAGTGAAGGAGAAAACTTACTTATTTACAAAATGTTATAACACAAAACAAAAGCGAAACTTTAATTAAAAAAAAAAAATCTGTTATTTTTTTATTTGTTTAGCAAAAAATAAAAACCGCAGAGGTGATCAAATACCACCAAAAGAAAGCTCTATTTGTGGGAAGGAAATTATAAAAATTCTGTTTGGGTACAGTGTAGCATGACCGCACAATTGTCATTTAAACAGCGACAGCGCAGAAGGCTGAAAATGGGCTTGAGCAGGAAGGGTAAGTGCCTGGTATTGAAGTGGTTAAACAACCTCCCACCATCCCTGAAAAAAGATTCTCTAAATATACAAAATCACCCCTCTTATCCTTAAAGGGGTTGTAAAGGATTTTTTTTTTTCCGAATAAGCATCCTTTACCTGCAGACATTCCTCTTTTCACTTCCTCATTGTTCGTTTTTGCTCAGAAGTTGCTCTATTTCATCTCTGTTCTGTTCACTTCCTGCTTGTCTGATTGTTACTCACCACCGTGAAGGGAGGCTTTACTGTGGTGGTCAGTAACGTGCTCACCCCCTCCTGGGAACTACATCTGTGCGGCATGACGCTCTCTACGTGTTAGAGACTTCAAGTAGGTGTGAATTACTGGGCGTGCCGCAATTCATACTGGGAAATGTAGTTCTTACATGAACAGGCGCCGCAAACCAGGAAGTGAATGAGAGAACAGAAACTAGAATGCCGGAGGTGATATAGATGAAGGAATTTAATAGGTATTTACTTGTTTTTAACAGAATCATTACACTATTCTGTCTGTCTACCTTGCAGACATTCATTTTAGGCATTTTTTTTTTTCCTTTAGTGACCCTTTAAAGGCAATACACCTTGGGCCAGATTCACGTAGACTCGCGCAAAACTGCGGCGGCGTAACGTATGACATTTACGCCGCCGCAAGTTTTACGGGCAAGTGCTTGATTCACAAATTACTTGCCTGTAAAGTTGCGGCGGCGTAGCGTAAATCCCCCGGCGCAAGCCCGCCTAATTTAAATGATCCGGGTAGGGGGCGTGGATCATTTAAATTAGGCGCGTTCCCACGCCGAACGTACTGCGCATGCGCCGTTCCTAAAATTTCCCAACGTGCATTGCGCTAAATGACGTAGCAAGGACGTCATTGGTTTCGACGTGAATGTAAATGGCATCCAGCCCTATTCACGGACGACTTACGCAAATGATGTAAATTTTAAAATTTCGACGCGGGAACGACGGCCATACTTAACATTGACTGCGCCTTATGAGGGGCAACTTTACGTGTCGCAAATCTAACGTAAACGTCGTAACTTCACTGCGTCGACCGCGCGTACGTTCGGGAATTCGCGTATTTTGCTAATTTGCATACTCGATCGGGAAAACGACGAAGGCGACACCTAGTGGCGAAAAAAAAATGTGCATTTAAGATCCGACAGCGTAAGAGCCTTACGCCTGTCGGATCTAATGGTTATCTATGTGTAACTGATTCTAACAATCAGTCGCATAGATACGACGGCCCAGATTAGGACTTACGACGGTGCACATGGCGTTGCGCCGTCGTAAGCCCTTTCAGAATCTGGGCCGTTTAAGTGTATCTCAGTTTGAGAATACATTTAAACATACGACAGGCTTAGATTCGGAGTTACGTCGGCGTATCTACTGATACGCCGGCGTAACTCTTTGTGAATCTGGCCCCTTGTGCTGAAACACCACGGCACCATGAATCTAATATGAAATGCTGCTGATCCATCAAAAACGTGAGCTTTCCATATAATGAATGCATCTATAGCAGTGCGTGTTACACAACAGTTTCTGACCATAAGGGGGGATTTTTAGTTCAGGAATTCTAAAAGAACCTAAATTGTTGTCCTTATTTCTTCATGTGTGGGAAACTGACCACTATCCTGATGTTCTCTCACGGCCTTTCAGCTAGTTTTCCATCAGCTTCAATGTAATGTTTTGTAAACCAAAAGACCACCGCTGAAATAATTACCGGAGTTTGCAAACTTTAGTATCAAACGCTTTACTTTCTTGGAAAATGCATGTAGTGATTTTACACAGAGACACACTTACATAGATACCTTGCTGTCATTTTTTGTAACAAGTGCAACCTGAATTTCTTAATCTCTCAGGGCAGCCTTTGTCAACCTTTTTACCATTGAGGAAACCTAAAAATAATATTTAGGTGGTGGTAATCCCTGTTAAAAATGATTACCGTATATACTCGAGTATAAGCCGACCCGAATATAAGCCGAGGCACATAATTTTACCACAAAAAAATGGGAAAACTTATTGACTCGAGTATAAGCCTAGGGTGTCCATCTGAATGCCTCACTGTGCCTCACTTTGCCTCACTGTGCCCATGTGCATGACTCACTGTGCCCATGCCTCACTGTGCCCATGCCTCACTGTGCCCATGCCTCACTGTGTCCATGCCTCACTGTGTCCATGACTAAACTTAAGTTTAACATGGGAGTATATAGGGGTACCCAACTTTGAAAAATCTGTGCTCCCCGGCCATAGGTCCCCCAGACAGCAAACTTTGCACACTTGTAGAGGAGAACTGGGGCTACATGTGTGCCAAGTACCGGGTCCCCAAAGTTACCAAAGAAATAATTATTTAACATGAGAGTCTGAGGAAGGGGTGCCGAATTTGAAAAATCTGTGCTTCCCGGGCCATTGTTCCCCCGGACGACAAACTTTGCACACTTGTAGAGGAAGAGTGGGGCTATATGTGTACCAAGTTTGGAGACCTATGGCTGGCCAGTACCGGGTTCGCAAAGTCTGGAAGATCAGGCGGAAAACGGTGACTCGAGTATAAGCCGAGGGGGGCATTTTCAGCACCAAAAAATGTGCTGAAAAACTTGCTTATACTTGAGTATATACGGTATATCTACAGCTCATGGTACATTGACCACACCACATTGGCTGTCAACTCCACATGGCTGAGAGACTCCTTACACTGGATGCCAGTGAAAAAAATGAATGATGGGCACCATCAGACAGGACATCAATCCTTCACTGCTCAAGGAACCCCTAGAAACCGCTGAAGGAACCATAGGGTTCAACAGCAGCCTGGCTGAGAAAGGTTGTCTTATGCCCCGTACACACGATCGGAATTTCCGGTGTAAAAAGTACGACTGACTTTTTCGTGGACTGAGAGAGGATATAGAAACCAAACTAGGTGCTTTGGACAGAGGTAAGTACACACTATAGAAGGATCTGCTTTGTTCATTTTTAATTTCAGAGGTTTACAACCACTTTAAGGTGTAAAAAGAAAGACACCATCCTCGTGTTTTGTAGTATTTTGAGCCAGATATGTGTGTTAAAGCGGAGTTCCACCCATAAAAAAAAATCATTACTGCGCAGGACATAATCAAAAAAAAAACATTTGGAGAACATTTTTTTATTACTTACCCTTTCTTGCCTGTTGTTATGTGGTCCCTTAAAATCTTCCCTTTCCTCACCGCAGCACCTTACGTCACTTCCCTCAGCGCCTCCGCTTGCTACTAATCCTGGGAGATGTGTGACATATTTTCCCAGGAGTCAATGGGCAGCACGAGGGCTAGGTTTGCTATAACAACGGGGTGGGCACTTCCGCCGCCCGTCGCTCAGCTGCACCGTATCCCGGGAACTAAATACTTGTGGGCTTCACATGCCCACAAGCAATATGACAATGGCCAGCAAGCAGTTATATACATTTTTTTTTTTTTTTATTAAACGTGACATCGGGGGATGAATTGCTCAAAAAACTTGAGTGTTAAATGGCAACTTATAAAATGTTTAAAAAAAAATAAAAATCTTAAATTCTTAAATGTCGTTGGAACTCCGCTTTAATATACATGTTATAGACCACATACAGTATTGTGACAGACTCACCCAAGACAGGGGCTTTTGGAGGGGACTGGATGCTAGCCTCTTGCCTTGCGATCATGGGCCCTGGCATTTGGGGGAACGGCGCTCTTTGTGAGCTGTATGCCTGGGGACCCTGTAAATGCCATATTAGAGCGACTGAGTCATACTGGGACATACAGTGTAGGGAGATGCTCATGCCATCACCTCCAGCCATCTCTCTGTTCTCTGTGCTAATTGACCCTGCTATTGTGTGAAGATGTCCTGTGTTTACACTTATGATAATGTGTATTGTATAGTAGACATGTGCAGACTGAAATATTTTGTTTCGTTATTTCGTTTTCGTCCGGAAAATACATTTATTTTGTTACTCCCGAAAATCGTTTTGATTTATTTTGTTTTCGTTGGGAAAGTTTTCGTCCTAAAATCCGACGATTTTCGATGCTTTGCTGAATTTTCATCGTATAATTCCTACCTATTCAGTGAATAGGTAGGAATTAAACTACAAAAATTCGACAAAGCATCGAAAATCGTCGGATTTTCGTTGTTTAATTCCTACCTATTCACTGTATTACAGTGAATAGTATTCACTGTAATACAGTGAATAGGTAGGAATTGAACGACGAAAATCCGACGATTTTCGATGCTTTGTCGAATTTTCATTGTTTAATTCCTACCTATTTACTGTATTCACTGAATACAGTGAATAGGTAGGAATTCAACCACGAAAATTCGACAAAGCATCGAAAATCGTCGGATCTGATCAGCGTCATGTCTTACCGCAACGAAAACAAAAATAAAGCATTTTTTATGTCGGATCTTTCGGTTTTCGTTTCTTGCGCTTTCGTTTTCGTTCGTTAAAACGATAACGAAAATACCCGATTTTTGGCCAAAAATGCATTCTAACGAAAACGAATGCACATGTCTATTGTATAGCAGGTGAGCGAGGAGACGTGACGTCTACCCTGAAAGGTCATATCTATGAGTCACCTTGGGTGTCTAAATGATTTAGTTAATTAGCTCATGTTAATTTATGTTCTGGTTACCTCCTCTTTAACTGTATATAAGACTGGCATTTGGGTTCTAATAAACACTCCATGTTCAGCAGACAAACAAGTCTTGTCTCGTTGTGTGCTTGTGAGCAGGTGGAATATCTGATATCTATATCCAGACTGATAGGAAGCGGTATATGACGGAAGCACTCAAGCGGAGTGTGGGACGTTCCGTTACAAGTATATTAACACGTCTGAAGTAAAAACTGTCTGTGTTGCCTCGCAGAATCCTGCTTCATATGTTCCTTTTTATTTACAAGCTGCCGTTTCTCAGTTTAAGGCAGAACTCCAGCTCATTTTTAATACCAACACATTTTTTTTGTCCTACAGGTTACATCAACAGACAACAATAAGAAGAAGTTTTCCAAAAATCTCATTATGAACTTTTTCATGGGATGACATGACATTGTAAACAATATGACATTAGGAACATCTGTATATGTCTATATTTCGGAATCCAGCGTGTTAATAACATCTTCACACAAGATATTTCCTTAAATGTCTTAATGATGGAAGCATCAAACGAGGAAACAACAGAATGCATGTTCGTATTTGTAAGGACGCAGGCATTAGCATGGGGGTTCCAGGAATGCGCTGATATTTATTTATGCAGCTAAACTGATATCAAGAAGATATTTGAAACTGCAATTAGGATTTCCAGCTGAGAGATGTATCTTTTCCCTTCCTGAGATTTTGTAGCAACCAAATAAACATTTCAGATACCATTACATAGCAGATCAGTTCAGTTATTCATGGTCCTGCCTTTACTTTATATGCAATGCAGACATAATGATGATAGACGTGACCTGGTTTTAAAATGAGCTACGCAAAATAGACAAACTTCCAGCGCTCGAGTGCCGAATGGATATAATCCGACTTGTAAAATGTTCATATTCCCAATTCATTAGAATAAACCTGTAGAAATGCAAATTATAGAAGGTGATATTCATGGCCATGCAGTTCTCCCCAGACTGGGACATTTTTTTAAGAAAAAACCCGACTTGCTCCATATTTTCATTAAAACTTCATTAAAGTGTATCAGTCATACTACAAAGGTGCTTGGAAAAGGGCATAAAAAACATAGGGGCAGATCCACATACATCTGCGTGGGCGCAGCGTATGTGAGATACGCTACGCCGCTGTAACTTACTTTGCTATTCTTTAAATCCTGAAAGAATTTGCGCCGTAAGTTACGGCGGCGTAGGGTATCTTTTGCGGCGTAAGGGCGCGGAATTCAAATGCGGCGAGTAGGGGGCGTGTTTCATTTAAATGAAGCGCGTCCCCGCGCCGAACGAACTGCGCATGCCCCGTCCATCAAAACTCCCAGGGTGCATTGCTCCAAATGACGTCGCAAGGACGTCATTGTTTTCGACGTGAACGTAAATGGCATCCAGCACCATTCATGGACGACTTACGCAAACGACGTAAAATTTTCAAAATTATACGCGGGAACGACGGCCATACTTAACATTGAGTACGCCACCAGATAGCAGCTTTAACTATACGCTGGAAAAAGCCGAACGGAAACAACGTAAAAGAATGCAACGGCCGCTCGTACGTTCGTGGATCGTCGGAAATAGCTAATTTGCATACTCGACGCGGATTACGACGGGAACGCCACCTAGCGGACGTCGAAAAATTGCATCTAAGATCCGAAGGCGTACGAAGACGTACGCCTGTCGGATCTAACCCAGATGCCATCGTATCTTGTTTTGAGGATTCAAAACAAAGATACGATGTGGGAATTTTGAAATTACGCCGGCGTATCAATAGATACGCCGGCGTACTTTCTTTGTGGATCTACCCCAACATCCATCCAAATAGACTCTCCCTCAATACTTATGGATGCAAAAGAACAATGCTTCAACCACTTCAGCCCCAGAAGGATTTGCCCCCTTTGACCAGGCCATTTTTTTGCAATATGGCACTGCGTCGCTTTAACCACTTGAGGACCGCCGTACGACGATATACGTCAACAAAATAGCACGGCTGGGCACAAGGACGTACATGTATGTCCCCTTTAAGAGCCCAGCCGTGGGTCGCACAGCGCACGGCCGGCGGCGCGCTAGCAAACGCGGCACTCTCCTCCGTGACTGTCCCCGCAGGAATACAGCACCTGATCGCTGCTGGTGTCTCACGATCGGGTCACAGAAAGGAAGAAGGAGGAGAGGTAAGTGTAAACAAACCTCTCCCTGTGCTTTCTAGTGTGGCTGTCACTGATCGTCTGTTCCCTGTGTTAGGAAACGACGATCAGTGACGTCACATGCACAGCCATGCCCCCCCATAGTAAGAACACTCCCTTAGGGCACACTTAACCCCTACAGCGCCTCATTCTGGTTAACCCCTTCACTGCCAGTGTCATTTTCACAGTAATCAGTGCATTTTTACAGCACTTTTCACTGTGAAAATGACAATGGTCCCAAAAATTTGTCAAAAGTGTCCGATGTGTCCGCCATAATGTCGCAGTCATGACACAAATCACTGATCGCCGCCATTACTAGTAAAAAAAAAAAATATTAATAAAATGCCATAAAACTATCCCCAATTTTGTAAACGCTATAACTTTTGCGCAAACCAATCAATAAACGCTTATTGAACTTGCCTGGCATACAGTGCTGTAAATATGCACTAATTACTGTAAAAATGTGACTGGGTTAAATGTGTGCCCTGCATAGTGTTTCTAACTGTGGGGGAAGGGGACTGACTGGGGGAGGTGACCGATCTGTGTCCCTATGTACAAGGGACACAGCATCGGTCTCCTCCCACTGACAGGACATGGATCTGTTTGTTTACACTCACAGATCCACGTCCTTGTCTGTGTAACGGCCGATCGTGGGTGCGTGGCGGACATCGCGGCCACCAGGCAGCGCATCGGCACTGCAATGATGCAGCGGGCGCTCACGTGCCCCCCCAGTGACCGGAGGAGCGGAGGACGTCTATAGACATCCTCCCGGCAATTGAGAGCCACCTTGTGGTCGTCTTTTGCCTATAGCCGCGATACCAAGTGGTTAAAGGGGACGTATATATACGTCCTTTTGCCTGTCCGTGCCATGCTGCAGACGTATATCTGCGTGCGGCAAACAGTTAAGGGCTAGATTCAGCTAGCCCTGCGTAATTTAGTGCGGACGTAACGTATCTCCGATACGTTACGCCGCCGTAAATTTCCGTATTCATAAAGAACCCTAAGTTACGGCAGCGTAACGTATGTGGGCCGGCGTAAGCCCGCCTAATTCAAATGGGGATGATGTGGGAGTGTTTGATTTAAATTATTGTTGACCCCGCGTATTTTAAGTTTTTTACGAACGGCGCATGCACCGTTCGTGAAAGAATCCCAGTGCGCATGCTCGAAATTCCGCCGCAAATCGTCATTGCTTTCGACGTGAACGTAAATTCCGTCCAGCCCTATTCGCGAACGACTTACGCAAATGACGTAAAAAATTCAAAATTTGACGCGGGAACTACGTCCATACTTAACATTGCGTACGCCTCATAGAAGCAGGAGCAACGTTACGCCGGAAAAAGCCTTACGCAAACTAAGTAAAAAATTCCATCAGGCGCACGTACGTTTGTGAATCAGCGTATCTAGGTAATTTGCATATTCTACGCCGAAAACGACGGAAGCGCCACCTAGCGGTCAGAGTAAATATGCACCCTAAGATACGACGGCGTAAGAGACTTACGCCAGTCGGATCTTAGCCTAATTTCGGCGTATCTTGCTTTCTGAATACAGAAAGAAGATACGCCGGCGCAGCTTTGAATTTACGCAGCGTATCTATAGATACGGCGGCGTAAATTCTTGCTGAATCTAGCCCACAGTGTTTAGCCCCCCAAAAATTAGATACTGGTGCCTTAAAGTGGTTGTAAACCCTTACAACACACTTTATGCTACAGGTAAGCCTATAATAAGACTGTTCCTACGGTGACATCAGCTTTAAATGTGATTGTATCTATACGTTTTCTATATAAGATTATATAAGCTGTGGCTTGGCGAAACAGATGATGCACAGACCATTGACGCTTCTAATAGAGTATATATCCTTCAGTTCATTTCTTTCTGAGCTCCTTTTTTGTCTATAGATATATAGAATGGGCTCTTATCACATGCCTCAGCAGCACGGAGCAGAGTTGTAAGCAGGGGAACAGATTTTTTTTCTCGTCCATTAAATCATATGTTATTATCTTGTGGTACACTACTGTTGTCTTTCTGGCAAGGTCTCCGGCACATTGCTCTGCTTACTGTTTGTCGTTGTACTATTTTGTCTATTTGCCCAGCGTTGCACAAGGGAGCCAAAAAATTCTGCAGCGTCAGCATGAGCGTTCGCTGTACTCTGTAGAGTTTCTATAAACACCGATTCCCAGAGAAGAAACTCTAGTACTTGTTGTGGCTTAGGGAAAAGTTTTGATCGAGAAGTCGATTAACCAGTTCATCAATCAATCGCAGAAAAGTAAGACTTATTGCTTTTGGAAGATTGTAGTTATTTCGGGGATCTTGCAAGAAAATATTGAGCAAAGCCATTGCAGCCAACCTGCTTCTTGTGGCCTAGAAGCTCCTTTGTTCTGCCAACTGCCTAGAAAATATACAAGACTTGTCATAAATACATTTATTTCAGCAGTAACCTCATATTGACCTGGCGCACAAGGGGAGATACTTCTTGTCCACCAATGAATGGAAGAAATGCATTAACGCCCATTGTCTTTTTATAATTCAATACTCGATTACATAGGCCACTCCTTTCAAACATCTCTAGGTTTTGTAATATGCAACTCAACTTTGTTTTTCTAATTGCCAAATTTTAATTGTTAACAGTCAAATAAAGAACTTGCCTGGCATACAGATTCTTTTGTTTAACATTGTCCTGCTTTAACCTAATAACTCATCACTTGATCTATGGCGAGGAGACTTCATAGACACATCGTGGCCCGGATTCAGATAGCCTTTACGCCGGCGTATATATTGATACGCCGTGTAAGTGCTACGAAGCGCCGGCGTATCTTCTTTCTGTATTCAGAAAGCAAGATACGCCACAATTTTACTAAGATACGGTCGGCGTAAGGCTCTTACACCGTCGTATCTTAGGCTGCATATTTACGCTGGCCGCTAGGTGGCGCTTCCGTAGATTTCCGCGTTGAATATGCAAATATGCAAATTAGGTAGATACGCCGATTCAGAAACGTACGTCCGCCCGGCACATTTTTTTACGTAGTTTACGTTAGGCTTTTTCCAGCATAAAGTTACCCCTGCTATATGAGGGGTATCCTATGTTAAGTATGGATATCGTTCCCGCGTCAAATTTTGAAAATTTTACGTCGTTTGCGTAAGTCGTTCGCGAATAGGGCTGTACGTAAGTTACGTTCACGTCTAAAGCAATGACGATTTGCGGCGTAATTCCGAGCATGCGCACTGGGATTCTTTCACGAACGGCGCATGCGCCATTCGTAATTTTTTTTTTAAATACATGGGGTCACAGTGAATTTGGATAAAACACGCCCACATCAAGCACATTTGAATTAGGCAGGCTTACGCCGGACCACATACGTTACGCCGCCGTAACATAGGGCGCAAGTTCTTTCTGAATACGGAACTTGCGCCCTAATTTACGGCAGCGTAACGTATCTGAGATACGTTACGCCCCGCGGATAGATACACCAATGTATCTGAATCCGGCCCCATATGTGTAGCCAGGATTAAAGGGTATGCATAGCCCAAACCATTTTATTTAGTTTTGTATAGAGTAGTAAAGAGTTAAAACAGTAAAATTCCTTCACTTCCTGTCATCGAAATGCAACAGGAAGTAAGAGGAAATATCTCAAATCGAGGAGTATTTCCCACTTAGTCATTTGAAATAGAAAAGGTGTTGCCATTGGAAAATTTCCTTCAATTTTTATTTTGCTGACAACTCTAAAATTTGGGATTTCCCATCATAGGAACAATGTTGATGAGGACAAATGTAAAGAGGGTAAATCTCCCCAGTGAGGACACAGAAAAACAGGATTGTTTCTAATCATTCCCCACTCTACAAAACTAGAAAAAAAACTGTTTGGGCTAGACATACATTTTAGTAAGTTGCTATTAGTCACTGCTCAACAGCTAATGCCTTGTACACACAGATGTTCGGATTTTTTCGACGGATTTTCATTCAAGTTGTCTTTCATATACACTGTCACACAAAATTCCGGCCGTCAAAAACACGGTGACGTACAACACTACGACGAGCCGAGAAATTAAGTTCAATGCTTCAACTTGATTCTGAGCATGCTCGGTTTTTTCTCTGAGTTCCATACAGACGAACGGAACATGTTCTCTTTCTAACCTAGTCGGAATTTCCAACAGAAAAAGTCCGATGGGGCATACAAACAGTCGGAATATCCGTTAAAAAAATTCCATCTGACTTTTTTTCTCTGAAATTCTGATTGTGTATACGGGGCATAAGGCTCTCTTAAAGCGGAGCTACACCCTCCCTCCACATTTGGCACTTATTCGGGTTTGCGGATACTTGGTTTTGAAAGTTACCTGCTCCCACTTCCACCTCTGATCACTGTTGGTAACTGAGACAGAAATTCGCCCCCCCCCCCCTCCTACCACCGCAGTCTTCTGGGACACATCATATGTCCCAGAAGACTGTGAGACCATTCAAAAAGCTCAGCACAACTCAAGTATGCGCAGTAGGCCCCAAGGCTTCACTTCCTGTTTCCCTTACTAGAGATGTCGGCGCCTGCACCCGAAACCTAGTGAAGAATTCGGCTTAGGTGAGGATATCGTGGGATCCCTGGACAAGTATGTGTCCTTATATTGTCACCTATTATCTTTATCCTGACACTGGAACCATTTCTAAGGATCATAAGGAGTAACCCGGATATTAAGGGTATTGCGTTAAATGGAAAGGAGCACAAACTGGCCGCATTTGCGGATGGTCTTATGTTCTTCATAACCCTCTCAGTACTATCCTTTCCGCTATTATTATCCAAGATGGGTAAGTATGGGAGACTGTCCAACTTTAAAGTGAATTATAATAAATCAGAAGCAATGGGGGTGGAGATGAATATCACTTTACAACAGCAGCTATCCACCTTATTTGTGTTCAGATGGACAGACTCCAATATAGGATACATGGGTACAAAGATACCAAGTAGACTAAATAGGATACTAGAACTTAATTTTATCCCCTTGGCACGACGGATTAAATTAGATCTACAGAAATGGGACAAGGAAGCGTTTACGTGGTTCGGAAGAATAAACATCACAAAAATGAACGTAATGCCGAGATTACTATATCTACTACGGACTCTGCCTATTAAAATCCCTTTGAGATATTTGAGAGATCTGAGAGCAACCTTCGCAAAGTATATATGGGCTGGAAAAGCTGCCAGAATCCGCAGAGACATTCTGGTTCTACCAAAAGAAAAAGGAGGAGTGGGATTTCCAGACCCGGAGGGCTATTATGAGGCAATACCTTTAACAAGGGTGTTGGAATGGTGTACATCTCAAAAAGATAAACCATGCATACACATGGAACAAGCAATATCAGAGATACCCTGAGGCCTCGTACACACGACCGAGTTTCTCGGCAAAAACCAGCAAGAAACTTGCTGGGAGATATTTTTTTGCAGAGGAAACTGGTCGTGTGTACATTTTCGTTGAGGAAACTGTCGAGAAACTTGACGAGACAAAAAGAGAGCATGTTCTCTATTTCCTTGACGGGAATGGAGAAAATTGGCTTGTTGAGTTCCTCGACAGCCTAACAAGGAACTTGACAAGCAAAACGATGTGTTTTGCCCGTCGAGTTCCTCGGTCGTGTGTACAAGGCCTTAGAGGTGTTAGTATGGCTTATGAACACCGGTATACCGCAGGTAGCGAAGCAACATCCAACGGTGGGAGCCACACTTAGATCGGTTAAAAAGACATTTAAAAAAGTTAAAATGTCGACCCTCTTGAACCCGATGGCTTCAATCGTGGGTAACCCAGCGTTTGAACCTGGTCTAAGAGATAAAAAGTTTAGGAACTTAAGACGACAAGGTTAATGTAGACTCATACATTTTACGGTAGATAATCAGGTGATGTCTAGGGAAGAGATTGATCAGGAGTATGGGGAAGTTTTGGACCCATTTAGGAGAATGCAGCTACATGCATTTCTTAGGTCGCTCTCCAAGCGAACAAGAGAAATAGCTACACCCTCTAAATTTGAAGAGCTGTTTAAAGGGAGAGTCAGTTAGACATTCAATATCGTTGCTATATGCCATGGTGACCGGACTGAAAGCCCCAAAAAATCTGGGCTTTATACGGGCATGGGAGAGGGAGTTAGTAGTCACTCTCTCTGAATAACAAAAAATAACAAAAACTTAAGATTTACACATAAGGCATCAATAGCAACCAGATATCAAGAAGGTAGTTATAAGGTCTTGAGTAGATGGTATAGAATCCCAGAAGTATTGAATCGAATATACCCACAGGTGTCCAACCTTTGTTGGAGATGTCAAAGAAATGTTGGTACTATGATACACATTTTTGGGAATGCCCGGAAATAAAAGATTTCTGGAAAAAAGTGTCAGAAACAGTGGAAGAAATAATAGGTGTGTCCCTTGGAGACAATCCTGTAACCCTCCTGTTGCTGGATATTCCTATCTCAACAGAAAAGTATAACAATTCATTACTGAGGCATTTACTTACGACACCAAAACTATGTATCCCAGCCCTTTGGAAAAGTAATACCCCTCCAACTAGAGCTCAATGGATGTCAAGAATAACAGAAGTCCAACACATGGAAAATCTCAGTATGAGTATGAAGGAACAGGAGGATAAATACCGACAGATTTGGGCTCCATATGTTGCATACAGGGAGAGGGGGGGGGGTAGGAGGGGAGAGGGGAGAGGAACGGGAATTAATATTATTTTTTTTCTCTTTTTTTCTGCTTTTCTTACTTCTCTATTGTTTTAGGATCAAAACATGCATAGTGGGGTTTCCTTTTTTTTTTTGCTTTTTCTTTTTTTCTTTCTTCCTTTATCAGGGACGGGGATAACTAGGGTGGGTCTTGGGTGGATAGTAAGGACGAAGATAGAGTACAAGAATAGCTCAAAACAAAATAGAGTTTTGAAGGTGTTAAAGGAGAAATTCGAGATAGGAGCTGTTAAAAATTTGAGTTTTGGATTGGTAAAAATTGATTAAGATAAAATAAGAGCATATAAAAGTGAATTATGCAGAATTGTTAAATACGATGTATACTTTTTAATAATATTGTATCTGTAGAGAAAAAAATAATTGCAGAAGAAATCTAATTAATGACAAATCCTGGTAGTTCCTATCACATCCCATAATTAAACATTGAAGAAAATAAATGCCCCAGGGGATGGTGCGGATAGGAATTGTGCCAGGATAGCGACAAAAATGAGTAGGTAAGTATATAAAAGTATAAAAAAGTATATCAATAAAATGTATACTTTTATATATTTACCTATTCCTTTTTGTCGCTATCCTGGCACAATTCCTATCCGCACCATCCCTTGGGGCATTCCTTTTCTTCAATATCTGTAGAGAAGAAAGCACATCTCTGCTGTTATCATTGCCACCAAAGTTCTCATTCTTGAGAAATCCTTCTATGAACATTTCTGGAAGTGTGGATCACCTGGTTTTCCCCTTCCCCTGACAATCCCGGCAATGTAGGTTCCTGCAGAAGACCTTGGAGAATCTAAGTGGCATTCAGTAGCATGGGAGGCAAGAGAGGTTAGTAAATGTTTTCTTCTTAAAAGATACAGCATTAAAGCAGGGGTTCACCGAAAAACAAGTATATAACATTACATTCAGTATACCGCAAACATGTACAGTATGCCTTTTTTTGAATAGAGGTAGAGTTAATCTAGGACCCCAGTCACCTAGAAAAACCAGGGGAAATAGGCAAGGGCTATTGGACTATATCGGTACTTAGGTAAATCGATTTGTCAATAAAGTATAATAGAGATAAAAAAAGTTCAATTTATTAAAACATAAACATAACATAAATGACTTGAGAAATACACAGTATTTTAAAATTACAGAGATGGTGGTGTAAAACAATTGATCATACGACCAGCCAACACCTGATAAGGATGGTATAGCGAGCCCAAGTTGCGGGCAACGATCAGGCGGAGGGGGTCATATAGATCAGGCTCTCAACTAGTTTCGCTACTACAGGGGTAGCTTCATCAGGAGATTTTGGGTCTGTGAATATAGATTCACTCTTTGGAGGAGCCTAAACCCCACGTAGAGACAAGGTCTCACGTAGGCTATAGATGGTAATAGAGTTGCCCCCAGCAAGGTGGAAATCTGTATTGACTGTATATAGAATCAAAACACTTAATTGCCCTGGGACCTATTTAATAGTAGGCGAGGACCAGTCAGAGGAGCCGCCAAAAAAACACTTCTGGGAGAGCCCGGTTAGGGGGTGCCAGCAATGAGGTGCAGAGTTAGAGCCACCAGGGTCGGTAGATCCAGTAGCGTGTCCCAGGGCCGGGTGTGTAACCGGGCTCTCCCAGAAGTGTTTTTTTGGCGGCTCCTCTGGCTGGTCCTTGCCTACTTTTAAATAGGTCCCGGGGCAATTAAGTGTTTTGATTCTATATACAGTCAATACAGATTTCCACCTTGCTGGGGGCAACTCTATTACCATCTATAGCCTACGTGAGACCTTGTCTCTACGTGGGGTTTAGGCTCCTCCAAAGAGTGAATCTATATTCACAGACCCAAAATCTCCTGACGAAGCTACCCCTGTAGTAGCGAAACTAGTTGAGAGCCTGATCTATATGACCCCCTCCGCCTGATCATTGCCCGCAACTTGGGCTCGCTATACCATCCTTATCAGATGTTGGCTGGTCGTATGATCAATTGTTTTACACCACCATCTCTGTAATTTTAAAATACTGTGTATTTCTCAAGTCATTTATGTTATGTTTATGTTTTAATAAATTGAACTTTTTTTATCTCTATTATACTTTATTGACAAATTGATTTACCTAAGTACCGATATAGTCCAATAGCCCTTGCCTATTTCCCCTGGTTTTTCTAGGTGACTGGGGTCCTAGATTAACTCTACCTCTATTCAAAATTATGATAGGATGATGGTACTTTTACGTTATGTTTTTCTTTCTTTACTGAGAGGTTTCCTTATAAATCATCATGTACAGTATGCCGTTTTTTTTGGGGGGGGGAGGGTGTACATACGGTTTTATCGCTATTTTCCTCCCGGCTTCCGGGTACTCATTCCCGCGGGACTGGGCGTTCCTGTGAAGTGCCGCAATGTCATCTGGGACTCCGCCCATATGATTGACGTGCCTGAGAAAAACTCCCACCGGCGGATAAGGCGCATCATGACTTTCCGAAAATAGCCAAACTGCGAGTCAGCTCTATACGGCGCCCCCACAGTCAGCTCTACACGGCTCCTAGTCGGTGCGCAGGCGCAGTATAGAGCCGACTCGCAGTTCGGCTATTTTCGGAAAGTCATGACACGCCTTATCCACCAGTGGGAGTTTTTCTCAGGCACATCAATCATATGGGCGAAGTCCCAGATGACATTGCGGCACTGTACATGTTTGCGGTATACTGAATGTAATGTTATATACTTGTTTTTTGGGTTAACCCCCGCTTTAATAAGCATTTTTTAACGTCAAGACAGGGTCACTTTAAATGCCCTGCTTGGTTTCTAGGTTATACTTGAACATTTTAGGTGATACTTGAACTTTCTAGGTTATACTTGACTTGTCTTACAACTATAAACATGTGTAAGACAAGGTGCTGAGTTTGACATCTTATATTTTGCACCTATGATCATAGTGCCTCTATGATCCACTCCAGTCACAGTCAAGAATCTTACCTGGTAAACAGGAACAAGGTACTGCTCTGTGTTCTGGGATTGCTGAAGCGAGTGATGACGATCACAGAGTTAATGAAGAATGTTGCAATGTAACACAACAGAGAAAAATGGCCAAGACGCTGAACTTAACGAACTCTTGAAGCCTAACCTGAATAGCAATTCAAAGCAGCCAAAGCTTTTCAGTAAACAGCAAACGCTGTCAAGAAGTTTACTTGTTTTTTCTTAATTTCATTTCTTAGCAATCCCATGCAGAATAAGCAAAGGCTTGCATCTTTAGAGAAAATAAAAAGCTGGATAATTAATTTGAAGCCCAACTCCAGTCAAAATATAGGGTTTGAACTTCTGAGAGGACGGAATTGCTTTATTTACATCTTACCATTGGTGTCAGGAAGGTTTCATAGGTGTTAATTCTTTGATTTACATGGCTAAAGGTGTGAATTATTGTCAAATCACTTTGTTAGATGATAAAATGGCATTATATGCAAAAGACAGATGGTGTTGAAGGCCCCCTCCCACGTTCAGTGATGGTTGTTCCAGTTTGACATAGATGGAGCCTTGTGAACCAGTTGTCCGCTTTGTCCAACATGTCCTCGAAAGGATCTTCCTTCTTCTTAAGGTGCAGAAAATTGGCAGATACCAGTAGAATTGGTCCTACTTTTGTTGGATCATTCTTTTGTTAAGAGTTTGTTTCATCTCTCCAGTGTCCCCCAATGTACATTCTTTACTGCACTTCACTTCGTATACCAAGGTACTTCACTGCCAGCAAAAAACTTGTGTGGATATAAATGCTTTCTTATTTTCCTGGCTCTTATTGGAACTAAAGAAGTGACTTGAATAAGCTACAGAAGGCCTTTAACATTACCGAACACGTTCAGTCAGATATGAGACATACTACTACATATGTCATTGGCCTTCATAAATGAGAAACTTTACAGACAAATATAGGTCTAATAGAAATGGTGTGACTCACTTGCAATAATCTAGAGCAGTGGGGTCAGCCTTTTCGATATAAGGGCCTTAAAGGGGTTGTAAAGGTTTATTTTTGATTTTTTTAAAGAAACAAACATTTTGCACAAAGTGGCCCCAATCCTCGTCTTCTGGAGTCCCTCGGCGACTGTCTCGGCTCCTCCCCACAAGAGCTAACCCCCCTCTGGGAAACGCTCTCCCAAGGCGGTTAGCTAGCAGGCGCGCTCCCGTGTGATACAGTTAGCGGCCATAGCCACTGAGTGTACTACTCAGTGACGCTCCCCGGCGCGGAGTGTCATTGATTTGATTGACAGCTGCGGGAGCCATGACTGTGCTGCTATCAATCATCCAATATAGAGCCCACAAGAGCTGGGGGAAAGCAGGATTGCGCCCATGGAGTTTCAGGGCTCAGGTAAGTAAAACGGGGGCTCGGGGGGGGGGGAGGGTGGAGAGTGCAAGGTGTTTTTTCACAAAAACACAAAGCTTTACAACCCTTTTAAGTGCAGCCCCTGATATCACCAAGGGGCCACACATAATAAACAGTTAAAGTAATGCTACAGAAAGCTGTCAAAGACTGCAGATATGCAACAGGACATGGCCAGAGACTATGCGCATGCTGCAAGAGATAATCAGAGACTGCATGAAAGCCACAGGTGGTCAGAGACTGAAGACACTTAACATTTGACTGCTAGCGATCACTGCCATCACAGACCCTTTACAAATTAATGCATCCACAGTCCTTCATACAGCCCCCCTAAAAACCAACTATTCCCCATTTGATATTTCTCTGGGTAGGATTGATAATAAAAGATTACAGGGGAGAAAACATAACAACGAAAAGGTAATTTGCAAAGATAAGGCAAAGACATTCGAATCTTGTGACACTACATCCGATTTAGGAAATTGAAAAAGAGGGGGGAAAAAGGGTAACAAACCCCGGGACTTTGAACGGTGTTCAATTAATAGGGCAGAAATACCCTGTTATTGTTTGGGTCACGCATGCGCACTTTGTATCTCCACGTTATGTCCGCATCCTGGCGGTGACGTCAGACGCCGCCGGGATGGGAGGTACTTAAGAGTGCGGCGATTGCCGCGATCTCTGTCAGGACCCACGAATGGAGAGGTAGAGGTATCATTCCTCTCTTCTCTTCCTGTCCCTCAATTATTCGGATTGCCGAGTGGTAAGTTCTTGTGATTCTTGTGATCTTGTGATTTTCAGCATAACCTGCATTAACTTCGAAAACTCCTGAAGAAGCTCATCCGAGCGAAACTTGTAGAGTGATTTTACTGCAGTCTTGTATGCGTTTGACCAAGTGTCATGTATTCCTATAGATGTTTTTTAAAATTGTGCTTGTTTTTTTACTTTTATAATAAAAATTGAAATCTTTAATGCTGTTACTGTATTTCTACCCTATTAATTGAACACCGTTCAATGTCCCGGGGTTTGTTACCCCCCCCCCCCCCCTATTTTTCAATAACAATGAAAAGGTGGACAGTACAGAAAACGAAAGTGTTAAAAAATAGGCTACTAGAAGCCAGTCCTAGTGAACTTGATTCAAGGGCTATGGTGGAGATAGCTCACTATTTTGTCCTAGACAAACAAAAAAAGCCAAAGTGTAATACAACTAGCCAACAGCTAACTAAGCGTGAAATATTGGTGTTGGATGGACATGGCCCTTAAATAAGCCATTTCTAATCTATAATTCAGCAATGATTACACTATACTTTTCACAGAACTACGTTTAACAATAAAAGCTTCCAACTTAAACTCTAGAATGAAAAATTAAATGTTGCCATACCTTTCGCAGTAATAGGGTGGATTTAAAACAATATTCAAATTGGATGGATTTTGATGTACTTTAATATTTGCAGTGTGACTGCACACATTTCCCCTGCCCACAACCTTTTCACAAACCCCTGGCACCTTTGTCATAAAACCACAGGAATGGTGTATGTTACATTGTGGTAGATATCTAGGGAACGATGTTGTAGTGTTTCCAGGTATTGCTTCCCTGGGTTAGAGTTGTAGAATTTGAAACTTTACCATCAAAAAAATCGGAAGGTTTTGTACGAAAAATATAAACGAGACCTGTTAAAAAAAGGAATAGGCTTCTACTTGTGATCTACTAAAATGCGAATTGCCTATCTGTCAAGTTTATCTTCTGGCTTCAATATTTATGAGTTACTGACCAGAAAAAGGTATGGATCCCTGAACTCAGACCTCATATTTGAATACTCTTAGCAGGGTGATAATTGAAAATCAACTAAAGACAAAAACAAAAACAAAGGGTAGGCATCATAGTTAGGATAGAGTCTTATAGCCGCCAATGTATATTCTATTGGATATATACAGTACAATGGGTTGCCAGATTGGTAATGGTTAGATATGTTTTTTTTTTCTGGTGCCTTCAAAAGCGTGTTTAACAATTGTTGGTCATAGATGACCAATGACGAATTCTATACACATTTTATTTTTTGTATTTTAAATAATTGTTTATTTATTCCATTATAGTGCTACTTGTAACCCAACACAGCTGTAGCCTGAACCAGTAGTTAGTTATTGTGTGTCGTGATGTGCTACAGCACAGGTAAAATGGTGGTGTGTTGGGGTGCTATTCTAAATGAATGGCATGGCAATACAATGCAGCTTAGTACATGCATTGCTGTGTGTTGTCGTAACTCATAGTAAATGACATTTTTAACCATACAATACCACAATGTGTAGGTCTGAATGGGCCTAGATAATTCTATAATTCTATTGTAGCCAGGTGCTAGGCTAATAAGGTAAAGGAGACATTACCTTTTATTTTTCTTTCCCTCTGAGATACTTATGTTGAGCAGTACCATTCTCTTCCGGGAAGCAGGGGGAGAGCTAAAGCCAAGCAAGCCTATAGACTTCTATGCAGAGTACCGAGGATCCTGGGAATTGTAGTTTGAGATGGCAGCCATATAATGAGATGAATAAATAAACTCCTTATACTACAGATCCCAATAGGCACTGTGCAGTAGGAGTGGAGAGATGATGTTTACTAAACTCTGCAGGAAAATTCTTCTTCTTGGCACCAAGGGAATTAAAGAGAGAGAACACCTCTGTCTGGATATTTGCCTGTCATCGGGAGACTGTACCAGCAGAGATCTGAGCCTAATGCCCCATACACATGTGCGGGATTTCCGATGGGAAAAGTTCTGGTCGGAAATCCCGAGGGGAAAGCCGAGAACCTGCTCGGTTCAGTCTTTCCCCTACACACGGCTGGTTTTCCTGACAGGAAAACTGCAATGGAGCTTTGTGTGTATGCTCCATCGCAGTTTTTCCCATAGGATAACTGCCAAAGACCGCCGGGCAAAAGTCCATCAGGAAAACTGATTGTGTGTATAAGGCCCCGTACACACGACCGAGTTTCTCGGCAGAATTCAGCCAGAAACTCGGTCGGAGCAGGATTCTGCCGAGAAACTCGGTCGTGTGTACACTTTTCAGCGAGGAACCCGTCGAGGAACTCGTCGGGCCGAAAAGAGAACATGTTCTCTATTTTCTCGTTAGTCAATGGGAAAAGTCGGCCCGCCGAGTTCCTCGGCGGCTTCCACACTGAACTCGACGAGGAACTCGATGTGTTTGGCACGTCGAGTTCCTCGGTCGTGTGTACGGGGCCTGAGGCTTAAGATCAAAAGTGAGGAAAGCTATGGACAGCGCAAAACACCGCCCACATCACAGCACTTGCACTGCTGCAGTAGGGAGAATGACGCATCTACTCACCCTCTGCTTCCCACCACTGATCACCAGAGGCTTTTGTTGAGACCGAGGGAGCCCCCCCTTCCACAGCAAGAGGTCACTGCAACATCCCAGGGACTGGTGAGAGCGCTATTTGTGATACTGTTAGTGTATGCAAGGCAGGCTTGACAGGAATCCTGTCTGGAAAACCATCAGTTTTTTTCCTGATGGGAAAACCGGTCGTGTGTATTCGAGGCATAACAGATAGCTAAAAGGATCATGTTTACCCATCTGAGAGGCAAACTTTGTTCATTGCGCAAGGAACCCCAAACAATCTCTGCTGCTCTAAGATATGTAAGGCTATCTAATGTGTGTATTGGAATTGTAGTGGCCTTATGCAGGTCTGCGTGACCAAAATGTGCGTATATGTGCACAGGTATGTTGTGTGTGTTATGCTGATATATATTTATTTTCATCTTGGATAACTTAGGTAACTTAAACATCTTAGGTGACTTAAAGAGGTTCTAAAACCTTCAATGTGCAGCTCCCCCCCCCCCCATACTCACCTGAGCCCGATCTAGCGATATGCATGAGAGCAGAGGCTCTCCAAGGTCTCTGTCTCCCAGGGCCGGATTGGGAATAAAAACCAGCCCTGGAAATAATTACATACCAGCCCAACAGCATTATTATACCAGACCAGCGGCATAACTGCATTTTTTTCTTGTTCATAAAAGGGAAAACCATAAATTTTAAAGCACATTTGAAGAGTCTATTATATATAGATAAGACAGATATGAAAGCACATAGGGCTAGGGATATATACATATAACAGCAAATTTCAGTTAAAAGTAGTAAAAGTGGAGCAATCATCATGGGGGACAACTGTGAATGTGGCGGGGGAGGGACTCTGGTGACCAGAGACCACCTTCCGCAGAAAGAATACACAAAGGTAAGGGGGGTTACTGATATAGGGGGGAACCTTTATATCAGTGCCCCCTTACATTATTGTATTAACTCCCCCCTTACATCAGTGACCCCCCCTCAGACTGGCCGGGCGGCGCTGTCACTGACCTCCTCTCAGGTGCACCGTGCAGGGCTCAATCAGACGGCTCCAGCTTGGTGACTCTTTTTTTTTCATATAGTCTCCTCTCCACAGTCCACACACATCTGACTTCTCCCATGACCCCCATCCTGGCGGTGCTCCCACTTTTGACTCCTCCTCAGAGACTGCAGATGTAATATACTGTAAGACAAGAGATGGTCAGAGGTTGCGGGCATGGTACAGGAGATGATTAGAAACTGAGCACATGATACTAAAGATGGTAAAATAATGTAGACATGATACAGGAGATCAATGCAGCCTCACCAATGCCCATCTATGCAGCCTCACTGTGCCCATCATTGTCGCCTCACTGCCCATCATTGCCGCCTCACAGTGCCCATCATTGCAGCCTTACTGTGCCCATCATTGCTGCCTCACTGTACCCATCATTGCCGCCTCACCATGCCCATCATTGCAGCCTCACTGTGCCCATCATTGCCACTTCACCGTGACCATCATTGCAGCCTTACTGTGCCCAGCATTTTCACCTCACCGTGCCTATCATTGCCACCTCACCATGCCCAGCATTGCCACCTCACTGTGCCTAGCATTGCCACCTCACCGTGCCCAGCATTGCCACCTTACCGTGCCCAGCATTGCTGTCTCACTATGCCCAGCATTGCCGTCTCACTATGACCAGCATTGCCGCCTCACCATGCCCAGCATTGCCACCTCACCATGCCCATCATTGCGCCTTACCTGCCCAGCATTGCAACCTCACCATGTCCAGCATTGCCAACCCACCATGCCCATCATTGCCGCCTTAGCTGCCCAGCATTGCCGCCTCACCGTGCCCATCATTGCTGCCTCACTGTGCCCATCATTGCCACCTCACCATGCCCAGCATTTCTGCCTCACCATGCCCAGCATTGCAACCTCACCGTGCCCATTATTGCCGCCTCACCATGCCCAGCATTTCTGCCACACCATGCCCAGCATTGCCACCTCACCATGCCCAGCATTGCCGCCTCACCATGCCCATCATTGCCACCTCACCATGCCCAGCATTGCTGCCTCACGATGCCCAGCATTGCTGCCTCACCCTGCCCAGCATTGCCACCTCACCATGCCCAGTATTGCCACCTCACCATGCCCATCATTGCCGCCTTACCTGCCAAACTTTGCCACCTCACCAGTCACAGTCAGTGCCAGTGGATTACATACAGCGGGCATCTCCTCCGGCTGTGTCACAGAGCTCAGTCGGAAATGTTCGGGGCTGGGCGCGCTGTGAGAAAAGTCCCGCCTTCCTCCTAGACCAGCTCCTGTGATAGACGTGGTGTTCTGTCTATCACACAAGCTGGTCTAGGAGGAGAGCGAGACTTTTCTCACAGCGTGCCCAGCCCTGAACATTTCACACTTCACAGTCACACTGAGCTCCGTGACATAGCGTGCTGCGCTTTAAGCTATTCTGCAGCCACAGCGTAGCTCAAAGTGGTCCAAGGACAGGCAGCCTACCAGGATATATCCCGGTATCCCGGTAGGCCAGTCCGGCCCTGCTGTCTCCTCAAAGCAGTGGGAGCCATCGGCTCTTGCTGTAAATCACAGCCAGTGAGAAGGGAGGGGGGTTGTTGCGAACATGCACAAGTGTTCCCAGGGCAAGCAGCATGCTCTGGGGACACTCAGCAGGGGGAAGGAGCCTGGAGCACCAGCAGGGGACCCAAGAAGAAGAGGATTGGGGATGTTCTGTGCAAATCCATTGCACACAGCAGGTAAGTATGACATGTTTTTTTTTTTTTAATCTGAACCTTTACAAATGCTTTCAATTGTGATAGTATAAACTGATGTTAATAGGTCCACCTTATAGAGCCAACAGGGGTTTAAGGAGAAGGAGATCAGAGACACACATTGCTTTTAGGGAATTAGGGCTAAAAATAGAAGCATGTCTTCTAAAAATATAATAAACCTGTTTAATTAGATTTTCTTTGTTGGCTAAAGTGCTGAATGTCGGAGAATTTTGTTGTATGCATGTCTAGACTGGATATAGAAGAGCAATTAGGCAATGGATACTGTGACTTTTACAATATAATTCCAACATGTTTCATTATGAACAAATTAACTATTACCTAGAAAATAAAACTAGAACATTTTTTTGTTTCTACAGAGAAACCACTTGTGTGCGTTGTGGTCGGGTACCGTGTAGAATAAATTAAGATTTAAAACTTTATAGATTGTTTAATATTTATCAACATCATAATCAAAAAGACTAAATAAACACTGCCCCTCTGTAAAGCCCAATTGAGCCCAGCTGCATACACAGTAATAGAAATTGGGCTCTTACATTTTTTACTATGGTAAATGCTGCAGGAAGGGTTAAAATACCTGTGCTGACAGCACATAGGAGAGCCAGACTACAGCCCCAATGCAGCACAGTTGATTAAAGCAATGTTTAGGGGGTGCATGTTGGAGTGGCAGAGAGCCTGGCTGTGGTTTGTGTGAGAGAGCCAGGGTCCGACTCAGCTGCATATTGCCCGTAAACAGTGGTGGCCCATCACTTATCTTATATGCGGGTCGCCGGAGGCATGGATTTTTTTTTTTATGTTTTGCTTTTTTTTTTACTTATATCGTAAAAAAAACCCAGTGGTGATTAAATACCAAAAGAAAGCTCTATTTGTGTGAACATTTTATAAAAATGTTGTTTGGGTACAGTGTTGCATTAATGAGTAATTGTCATTCAATGTGTGAGAACACTGAAAGCTGAAAATTGTTCTGGGCAGGAAAGGGGTGAAAGTGCCCTGCATTGAAGTGGTTAAGTGGTTACCCTATGAGAGAATGAAGAAAATAAATGGCATGGGTTCCCCCTTAAAATCCATACCAGGCCCTTATCCAATCATGCAGCCTGGCATGCCAGGAAAGAGGGGGTGAACGAGCACCCCCCACTCATACAAGGCCAATTGCCCTCAACATGGGGATGGTGCTTTGGGGTGCCCCCCAAAGCACCTTGTCCCTATGTTGATGGTAACAAGGGCCTCTTCCCGACAACCCTGGGCTGTGGGTGTCGGAGTCTGCGGGCGGGGGCTTATCAGAATCTGAAAGCCCCCTTTAACCCCAGATTCCACCCCCCCATGTTAATGGGTATCGGGTAGTGTCCCTCGATGTATTCACTGTCAATCACGTCGCCATTGGAACGAAAAATGGAAAGAAAAAACCTCTGTCATCTCTTGGGAAGCCTTACGGCTGTGTGCCTCCTTTCTCCTTTTGACAGCTCTTATATAGGCAAGAGGTAAGGTCACCCATCTACATCACCCGGTGGCACCGCCCCCTTCTGACGTCACATGCTGTCATGTGACATCAGAAGGGAGCGCTGCCACCAGGTGACATAACCATGTGGCCCAGTCCCTTGCCTATATAAGAACTGTCAACATTTTTACAGCCACAAGCAAGTTTAAATTACATTTTTTCCTTTAGAAACTTCATTATTGCTGCGGCATGTTCTATATATCGCCAGATGCGCCACTTTACAGGCAGACTAAGGGGGCCCTCCAAGCACAATATTTAAAGGAATATTTCATTTTTATTGTTTAATCACTGCTCCTTTAACCACTAGGCGTCTGTGCTATAGCCGAATGACGGCTACAGCGTGGACCTGAATTGCCGGGAGGCCATCAATAGACGTCCTCCCCTTTGCACGTGCCCCGCTCAACCAACTGCAGGGCGCGCAAGCTGTGATTACGAGTCACTGAGAATCTGGTGATCACAGATCCGAGTAAGGGACCGGTCCCGGCCCCTTACCACGTGATCAGCTGTCAGCCAATTACAGCTGATCACGTTATGTAAACAAAGCTCGGTAGTCGTTTTTTTTCTCCCCACATTGACGGCTTTTGTGTAAGGGACAGACCGCAGGGTTGATCAAATACCACCAAAAGAAAGCTCTAATTGTGGGGAAAAAAATATAAAAATGTAATTTGGGTACAGTGTTGTATTACCACGCAATTGTCATTCAAAGAGTGAGAGCGCTGAAAGCTGAAAATTATTCTGGGCAGGAGGGGGGTTTAAGTGCCCAAGCAAGTGGTTAAAAAGCGATAATTTTTAAAAACTTTTTTTTGCATTGATACATGTCCCCCAGGGTAGTACCTGGACCCCCATACTTGTTATAATAATAACTTGCATATATGCCTTTAAAATTAGGTCTTTTGATTTTTCATGTTCTGGTGCGAACCGAACGGGGAGGTGTTTGGCCCATCTCTACCAATCAGCTTCTAACGTCAGCTTGTTCAATTAAAGAGGTAGTAAACCCCCGCCGATTTTTTCTTTTTTTGAATTGATATAGTACACCAGCTCAGCGCAATGCATTCTACATATAACACTTTTAAAAACGAGTCCTGTAAATACCTTTTTCGTGGAGTTTTTATTCGCAGCATTTCCGGGTATTAAAAGCGCCATTGCGACTGCTGTTTAGGGACTCCTTTTCATACGTCATTTCCGCCCTTACTGTTTCACTGTTGTAAATCTCGCGCATGCGCTGTATCGCCGTAACCAAGCCTCGATCTCAATCTCCGTTACCGCGGAAACGACATTAGTTGCTGTGTCTGCGGCTGCAGTGTTCTCCCCTTTGTGACGTCTTATACAGTCACACGTGGGGAGTATCTGGAAGAGCTATAACAACGCGAGACTTCTCCTCTGTGTCGGACAGAGGGGAAGCTCTCTCAAATTCAGTGCCGGAAGCAGCAAAAATGAAAAACCGGCCAACTTTAGATGGGCCGGTTTTGACGAGCATAAGTGCGCAAGCGCGGTGACGTCATCAAAAATAAAAATGCGATTTTACAGCTAATTACAGGGGTGAGTACATTTTCACAGACAGCGGTGGGCTGCCTGTGTTATGGGCCAATTTTTAAAATAATGTTGTCTCCGAGGGTATACAACCACTTTAAGCTTTGACAATAAAACCTGGAAGCTGATTTTGCACTTTACAGTTTTAGTAAATCATCCCTATAATATAGACAGCTAATTTAAAATTAAATAATGACTTTTTTTCTGTAAAAATCGAGCTTGGTCTGTTTCGACTTGGATTTCTGAGCATCACTATTGGTCAGTGGGGTTGCCTATTACATTAATGAACCAAAAGATAGGCTCAGGAGCTTGGAAACTCCAAGATAATACAGGGGAAAGGGTTATCTAAAGTTATCAACATTCCTTCACACAGGATGCATTTCTTCCATTAACCCTGGAGACTGTAAAGGAGTTTAACTTCATTGGATATGTTATACAAAGTTTTTGCCACATTTAAGGTTATTCAAATGCAGAAAGATTTTAAGGCAATGATTACTGTGTGTCAGTTTGTCCTTGCCATGGGGTTATAATATTATAGTAATATATGCTTTATTTCAATATGCTGTATATTCTACCACTCTGGGTTTTGAAGGTGTACTATTCTGTATTCTGTACATATATTTTATCCAGTATATCAGAGATTTATGTACACATAAGTGAGATGATGGTCATTTTATTATACATGAAAAATCATTTATTTATTTTAAAAAATGTTAAACATTGTATTTATATTTCATGTATTGTATGCAACCTTGCATGTAGTAATGTTAATTATATAATAGGGTAACACATCTGTGTTTGTAATACAGGTGTAATAATGTTTTAAACATTCTATCATCTTCTACTTATCTATTTTAGAGTTGAAATCCTGATACAGGACCATATACCTTGATAGAACATTATAGGAATTCAATGGATTTTGGTAATTTCCGAGAGGATTTAAGTTTATTCTGTCTTAGAATTTCTTGCTTATATTTTAGATTAAACTGTACTGAACTGTTTATGGCAACAGTTATCACTTATTATTAATATACAGAAAATCTTGGTAATGGATATTTATAAAAAAAATTGTGCCCATACTGTGATGCCTTCTCCACCACTGCCAGCAGTGTGCTGCTGTTCTTCTTCTTCACTTCACTACTTCTGTATTCCTGCACTCACTTTTTAATATGACACTATGGAGAAGATTTACTAAAAGTGGAGAGTGCAAAATCTGGTGCAGCTGTGCACCAATCAGCTCCTAGCTTAAGCTCGTTGAATTATTCTTTGACAATAAAACCTGGAACCTGATTGGTTTCTAGACATGTGCATTCGTTTTCGGGTATTTTCGTTATCGTTTTAACAAACGAACACGAACGCGCTGAATCCGAATTCCGAAAGATCCAACATAAAAAATTCTTTATTTTCGTTGCTACAACAGTTCGATATAGATAGGAGATTCGACATGACTGTGGCAATAACAATCTGTGTCTATTGAATCTGCGGTCGAATGTGCCTAACCTTAACTCTATTAGTCCAAGATTATTCAACATAGAGAGGAAAGATTCGACATAGAGAGAAAAGATTTGCCATTATAGAGACAGAGTTGAGGTAGACCATTCAAAATGAACGATGAAGATTCGACAAAGCAGCGAAAAACATACAAACGTCGAATCTGTCATTGAAGGCTTATGGTGTCTGTCGAAAGTTCTAAGAAGATTCGACAAGCAGCTAAACTGTACGACGCCACAATCGTACATTTCCGGTCAAATGCTCGGCCGATAGGCTATAGAAGAATTTGAATGTTGTTTGACCAGTAATAATAATTTATAAATATAATTATTACTAGTGTCATACAACATTAGAATTCTTCTATAGCTTGTAGGCGGAACATTCGACCGGCAATGTACGCTGCGTCGTACAGTTTTGCTGCTCCGTCTAATCTTCTTAGAACATTCGACAGACACCATAAGCCTTCAATGACAAATTCGACCTTAATTAATTCGGATTTTCGGACAAATGCATTTTTTAATGAATTTCAGAAGTAACTAAATAAATGTATTTTTCGGGCGAAAACGAAATTCCGAAACAAAGTATTTCAGTGTGCACATGTCTAATGGTTTCTATGCAGAGCTGCACTAGACTTTGCACTCTCCAGTTTTAGTAAATCACCCCCTATGAGCCCTGTTTATAATGCTGAGGAAATATCGCTATCTGCTATACTCAACAGTTCTACTCCATTTGACAGCCCATTCATAAAATGAAAACTGTGGTGTTGAACGTGCTGTTGTGTGTTACTGATTTCTTTTTTATGCTTACAGCGGAGGTTCACCCAAATAAAAATTTTATCAGAGCAACTTCTTTAGACTTGTAACATGTACAGTCCGCAATTGTTTTTTTTTTTTTTAAGGCTGTACATACCGTATAATGCATATTTCCAATCTGGCTTCCGGGTACTTCTCCCCGCGGGAGTAGGCGTTTCTATTCTGAGGAGGCATGTCATCTGGGAGGTCGCCCAGATGATTGACGTCGGAAACGCTGTGACTCGGACGCAATAGGGGGGGGTGGGGCCTTAACCACCGGGGGGATCTTTTTCCTGAAAGACGTCAATCATCTGGGCGACCTCCCAGATGACATGCCTCCTCAGAATAGAAACGCCTACCCCCAACGGGGAGAAGTACCTAGAAGCCAGATTGGAAATATACATCATACGGTATGTACAGCCTAAAAAAAATACAAATTGCGGACTGTACATGTTACAAGTCTAAAGAAGTTGCTCTGATAAAAATGTTATTTGGGTGAACCTCCACTTTAACACAACAGAGAGAACTTAGTAATTACCGTAAATAAGAGGTAGGTCACGTGACTTTAACATGGAAAGTGTTTTACTGGTTTAGGAGACCCAAAGGCAGCAGAACGCTAGGCACATTGGTAAAACATATCACTATGCTGTATAAAAAAAATAGACTTTTCTAAATGTACATTAAGGCATATTGCTGCATTTTAAATTGACCCCTAAGTTTTTAGTATAGAAATTAATGCAGAAAAAAAAAGTTTTGGGCTTTAAAAACAATAATTAAAACATAATCATTTTAATATGACCTGTTTACACATAACTGTGCTTAGTTGTTAGCGTATAAATATTTACTGTACTACAGATTTTTTTTTTACATGGAATATATATGACAGTGTGACCCTTTCCAGTCGTTTCACAATGATTGGTGAGATGGTGACAGCACCAGCACATGAAGAAATACCCTAGTATTTATTAGATGTATTTATCATTATGATGGGCCTCTTTCCTCATCAAGGACAGGAGGAAAGTCTGGAATCAGAAAAGGGTAACATCTCCAGAGCAGTGTCTGCCTCATTTATGTTTAAAAGCTCTTTCTGCTCAGCCGGCTTGGAAAGGACTATCTCCAAACCTGGCAGGATGGAGGCAGCTGAGATTTCACACTAACAAATTAAGGATATTATGCTGACACCACAGATTGATTTAATCACGATTGCAGTAAATAGGACAAGATCCAGTTGGAAGCTGCCAGCCCTTCCCAAGATGAGGACCAATAGTCTGGGCCTTTCCTCTTCCCTCCCACATCTCTGGGGAAGCTGGGGTTTTAAGTCTAGTTGGGCAACACTAGAAATACTCTAATGAGCAATACAATTTTCCACCCGCCAAGAAGAAACTGATAGCACAATGGTTTATCTCTATCATATGTAAAACCAGAGTGACAGACATAAATGACCCAGTTTCTATTAGGTAATTGTGCAGATAATATTGTTTTAAAAATTCTAATGTAATCTAGGTGATATAGATAATATAATTCTCCTGGCTGTATGTCATTTTTATTCAGGGCATTAAAGTGAACCTGATTTTTGCCCATGCAGGTCATTGTAGCCTGGCAAAATACTCACCTCCTTTTCAGTGATGTCCCCCAATGTCCATTGTGGTTCAGTGCCCTTTATCTCGGACTCCCAAAGTACCAAATCACTCGTCTGCAAGTCGTTCAAAATACGGCCGATCGACTTGGGACTGGGAAAAAAACATGGGAATCAATCTCACCTTCAATGAGATCCCTTCATTGGTTGCCAGTAAAAGACAGAATCACTTTTAAGGCACTCTGTCTGACACATAAGTGCCCCCCAATATCTATGCAAAAAACTAAAAGCTCACAACCCCAATCGCATTCTGCGATCCACCAATCAAAGTCTACTCCAGATACCCAAAGCCAGATACAAGTCGAAAGGAGAACGTAGATTTGCAGTTCAAGGACCTAGACTATGGAATGCTCTACCAACCAGCATCTGCTTGGAGGTGAATTACCTGGCCTTCAGAAAAAAAATCAAAACCCATCTTTTCTGAGGGCAAAAGTTCAGTCAGGGAAAGGATACTAAGCGCCCAGAGGCGATTCAGTTCGCAGGCCTTGCGCTATATAAGTTTCTCACTCACTCACTCAGTCTTCTTCCAGGCTGAATGATGGCCAGTATCAGTTAACTTACTTCCTGTGAGCCCAAGACCTCATGGCCCTACTACTTGTGCCCATGAAGACTCGTACACACGACCAAGGAACTTGACGGGCGAAACACATGGTTTTCCTCGTCGAGTTCCTTGTTAGGCTGTCGAGGAATTGATCGGCAAGTTTCTCTATTCCCGTCGAGGAAAAAGAAGACATGCTCTCTTTTTGGCTCGATGGGATCCTTGACAGTTTCCTCGTCGAAAAATGTACACACGACCAGTTTCCTCAGCAAAAAAAAAATCCCAGCAAGTTTTTTGCTGGTTTTTGCCGAGAAACTTGGTCGTGTGTACGAGGCCTCAGGCCCCAAGGGGCTCTGCACTCAAAGTCCAATGCTTCAGGTAGCAGTGCTGATGCCTTTATGTCAGAGCCATTCTCTGCATCATTTAGGACCACCAGTGGATAAAATGCAAAGAGGGTTCTACACCAAGGTGACCATATTTTTAAAATTAAATCCGGGGACATATTTTATTTTTTTACTAGTAATGGCGGCAATCAGCAACTCTCTGCCCGTCACCTCCGCCGCCCGCCTCACAGCCTGTCAAGTCTTACTCTCCGGGCCCCAACTACTACTGGGTGGGGAGGGGAGGAAGATCACTCCGCCAGGGAAGGCAAGGAGATAAGCAGGCAGGTGGCTGGCCGGGACTTGAGTAGAAGAACATGCAAGCAGAGCTGAATGGGCATGCACCCGAAACTGAAGAAATATTCCCTCCGCTCCGACCAGCACATGACCATCAGAAAGGGGCACAGATGATGGAGAAAAATACACCCCCTAAGCTAGTAGGAGCAGGAGAGCAGGGATGTGTAATTCAGATTTATTATTATTATTATTTTTTTATCCTGCATCGACTGTCTTTGAAATTGCCCCAGCCCCTGTTTAAATTCAATCTGGGGACAGACTTGGTCCGGGGACAGTGTGCTCAATCTGGGGACTGTCCCCGGAAACCGGGGATGTCTGGTCACCCTATTCTACACATCACTGTGTGTCACTAGCCAAAAGACATCTAAAAAGTATCATGGAGGTAAGCCTCATGTTTAAAGTAAACTTGTCACCTTCTGCTGTGGCAAAGTTTGAATAAGTCTTTTCAAACAGGACCCTGGGTATGAAAGCACATTGTTTCTTTGTCTTTTGTGCTAATCTGGATCCTCTGAACCCATGGATTCATAATGTCCTGCTCTGAGGATGGAGCTCTGGCCTCTGTTAATCAGAAGGTGGAGTTATTTACAGTAATGGGCATGGGGCTACACAGGAGCTTCAGCTTCAGGTCTGGAAGCTGCTATTAACATATTGATTTCCTTGGGTTCTGAATTTGCTTTGAATTTACTTTAAAGTGTCCCTGTTTTCAGAGCCCAACAGCACCGTGAATGGCCTGAAGGAGAGGGGTTTGATACACAACCATAAGGTTAAAGTCTATGGGACCTGCAACATTTACATTCAAGCAGGCACAGAATTAAAGCAGGAGCTTCCCCCACATGTAAAATATCAGATTTGACAGCTGTAGATTAAGCTATCATGATGGGAGTTTTTTTATCTGCCAATGGAAGGTGTAACTTCTGTAATACTGGTGAGTTTAAGACTTATTAAATATATGTAAAACCAAACTCTGATTATAATGTTCCACAGTCCTACTTTATTTGTTTCCTTCAACTTTCCCATGCATTCAGCCTCCAATTTGTAGGCTTTCCCCCTCAGCTGGTTGATTCTGACTTGAAAGACCTTCTTAGAGCAGATTGTGTAAAGAAACCCATTTTTCACCTATACTCGCATTTGATAATCACCTCCCTTCTGTCTCTGGAGAAGCTGAGATCTCAATGGTTACACTATATCCCTGACTTTGATAACGATGACTGGGATGACATATGGGACTTCTCCTTTAGCTCCCTAGTCTCTATGAGAGACCGCTTGATCCTATTCAAAATAGTCCACCAGGCATATTTCACCCCTCATAAATTACACAAAATGAATCCAGATGACCCCCCACCCCTCGAGTATTGGCACTTTGGTGAGACTCCCGGTGACTTCACTTATATTTTCGTGACTTGCCTGGTAATTGTCGAATATTGGAGAGAAATAGTAGACTATATAACACAAATTGCCTATATCTCGTTGCAACCATCAATGCCAATCTCGAAGCTAGGCTTGGTAGAACAACTTATTTCAATGGTGGTGGGACGCACCATGGTAGGGTTGCTCCTGTTCTATGCCCGCAAAGCTATAGCCCTCAGCTGGCGCAAGTCTACTCCCACACCTCTTTCCCTGTGGAAACGACTAATTAACGATAGCCTACTACTCTACAAAGACACATATGCCAACAAAGGCTGCCTGCTCAAATATGACAAGGTCTGGTCTAAATGTATGGCGGATCAATCCACTGCCTCCCGGCCCCCCCCCATGTGTAAAACCAAAAACAGAAACTTTTTTCCTTAGAATGTGGAAGGGTTAAAGCCTCTGTCAAGTTTTTATTGTTGTATGTGTCACTTCTGGGAAGATTTACCCCCCAATATTAGAACCGGCGACAATTGTCTCTGGCACAGAAGCAAACAGGAAATCCAAAAGAGTTTTCAAGCTTTAGAAGTGAAGGGAAAAATGCAGCACCCATCTTTTTACTTTGACCACCAGTCATTGAAATATGACACACTCTGCATGGTACACAATAGCCAAAGGAAGCTGTCTCAACCATGAAAAAAACTGTAAAGCCCTGTACACACAATTGGTCCATCCGATGAAAGCGGTCTGATGGACCGTTTTCATCGGTTAACCGATGAAGTTGACTGATGGTCAGTCGTGCCTACACACCATCGGTTAAAAAAAACATTCTGAGCATGCATGGATTTTTAACTGATGGACGTGCCTACAAATGATCGTTTTTTTTCTATCGATTAGGTATCCATCGGTTAAATTTAAAACAAGATTGCTTTTTTTTAAACCTATGGATGAATAACCGATGGGGCCCACACACGATCGGTTTGGTCCGATGAAAACTGTCCATCAGACCATTCTCATCGGTTTGACCGATCGTGTGTACGTGGCATTGGTTGTGTAGGCAAAATATTCCCAAACACCCTGTGGGGTGTGGTAATAAAAGATTATCTTTAAAGGTCTAAATATGATTTAGGATTCACCACACTGAAACTTCATTACATGGAAAAAATATAGAGGTGCAGATTTTTTCTATGTGCCAACTGGTACTGAGAAGACCCCAGGTCCTATGTACTAGATTATGAAAAATAAGAATAGTAGTCAGGACTACACAGAGGGTACCAAGCTGTAACTGACTACATACAGAGGGGTCACACAAAGAAAGAATGGGAGCCAGGCAGGCTAGAAATTAAAGCAAACAGTAAATGCTAACAACCAGGTGTCAGTAATAGAGACTATCAACCTAAGAAATACACCCAAGAAACATAACTGTACAATGGAAAGCCATAAGGGCGTAGAATCTTCTTTAGATAAAGACCCGCCAGCAAGGTTTTTCCCGTTATTATTTTGCCACACCTAAAAGGTAGTAAAAGTTGCAAACCTATGCTGTAAAACATACAGACCATGTGCCTATGAGTGCTGAGAAGCTCTAAATGTGCCAACAACAGATCCAGAAACAATAGACCAAAATTCCCCTATACATCATTCACACAGATGTTTCATTTTTTTACATTTTCTACAAGAAAACAGTAACACCCGGAATACAAATCTCTTCCTGTCAAACATTTCCTGTATTTCTATTTCTACAATATAATAAATTGTATCTCTTAGATTAATATGACCCTTTGGATCTTATTGTAATGAAGCTGTACCTCTGTCACCAGTTCTTGGCTGGAGATTTCTTCCTTCGAAGTTTGAACACTGGGGAAATCCTGACAAATAATTTGACATGAATGAGTTCCCCAAGAACACAATCCTCAAGGGTCCCCTACCAAACATTATCTCAGGCCACTCCTGTGTCCAGATGGCATGGGTGCATGTTGGGAGTGGGACTATCACTATACATTCTTATTTCCCATAATTGCCTAGAACGGTACATGTTTGTGCCTAAATAACAGTATTTCTTGTATAGTGGTCAAGGGTTGCTCTAACAAATAAAAACATCTGTATCTGCGGAGGTCATCTACAGGGTAATAAAGTTGGAGAATGTCCTGTTATCAGATGTGTTTTATTTTTATCAGTAACAATAGGCTTGATGTTTTGTCATGTAATAGACTTTTATTGAGATTAATAAACATCTGGCAAATGGAACCATTATTATCTCCAAGAATTGTTCATGGTTCAAATTATGTTTTACGTAATCAAACCCCAACAACTATGATGTTCTTAAGGCTAAATCCCCCTTAGGTAGGAATAGATAGAGGACAGACATTGAAACTTTCTTAAAGCGGGGGTTCACCCTAAATATACAGTAGAGCTTAACCACAAGAGCTTTTTTTACACATCAACATTTCACGATTTAAAATTGTTTAAATCATTCAAATACCTGTAATCTGTTGTTCTATGCAGACACTTCCTGGTCTGTCTCCCGCGGGAGTGGGCGTGTCGCTTCTCTTTCTCAGTGTCCGAGTGTCTCCTGGGAGCACAGCGTCATGCTTTGCAGGAGACTAGTAATAACACCCAAAGACGAAATCTTGTGGTATTTTACTCGTCACGTGACGAGGGCGGATCTAATTCCGCCATTTCAATTAATGGCAAAAAGGTAAAGAATGCCATTAAACATCGGAACATCGGAACACGCAGAGAACATCGGAACACGCAGAGAAGGAAGCCATTGCTTGCACTGGACAAGACGGGACAAGATAACTAGCGCCTTATATTTTACATATAGTTCAGCAAAACTTAAGTTGTGATGGCAACCATGAACACTGCTCATGCATGGGATAGAGCGGTGAATGCTGGGATATCAGCATTCACCTAATTCCGGAAGTATTTGCTTGTGGGCTTCACAATTCCCACAAGCAAGATGGAACATTCCTGGAGGAAATTTTATAAAACATTATTTACGGCAAAATGACAGTGCGGACAAATTTAAACTACAGACAAGTGAGTACAAGCTTACCAAACTGAAAAGCAGTAGATGCACATATTAAAAAAAAAAACGAATTCTCGCAGAACCCCCGCTTTAAGCTGCTAGTTTGCACTGCACAGGGCATCCATGGTCAGCTCAGGATTTGCAGCCTCCATTATGCAGTCATTTGGGGCAAACAGTGTAGCTTTGAAAGTCGAAAGATTTTAGAGTCTGAAATAGTGAAAAATAGCCATCCCAGTAAAGACCCCACCAAACTGTCTACCTCCTGTATTGAGGCAGAGGCTGTAAACACTGCAACTGGCCATTGATGGAGTGGCCACGACTTCTGCAACTAATGCCCTGTACACACGATCGGTTCATCCGATGAAAACGGACTGATGGATTTTTTCATCAGATATCCGATGAAGCTGACTTTCATCAGTCGTACCTACACACCATCAGTTAAAAATCTGATCGTGTCAGAACGCGGTTACGTAAAACACAACGACGTGCTGAGAAAAATGAAGTTCAATGCTTCCAAGCATGCGTCAAATTGATTCTGAGCATGCGTGGATTTTTAATCGATAGACGTGCCCACAGACAATCGTTTTTTTCTATCGGTTTTTTAACCATCAGATAATTTAGCTAATAGCAAGTTCCTATTTTTTTCACCGATGGATAAAAAAACGATGGGGCCCACACACGATCCATCAGACCGTTTTCATCAGACGAACCGATCGCGTGTACGCGGCATAAGAGATACCTTTTAATATTCATAGATTTATTGTCTATTTTATACCTTTTTTGGGGGGGTGGGGGGATTTAGACTAATCTACACTTATTTTTTAATTCAGGACTGAACTCGCACGGCTTCACTCCCACAGCCCAGTGTGAACCTGGGCTTAAGTATGGTAATGCAGAGAAACACCAGCATTAGCTTCAGCCATATCCCCAAACCACTTCAAAGCTGCAACATGTATATACGTATTACGATCTTTAAAAGGCTATACCCAGTCTCTTGTCATCATATGCTTAAATTGTATTGCCCAAGTATGTGGCACTGGCAAGTGTATTTCAAACCAAGAGAAACGAAAGTAATATATTGCAGCTTACCAGTACTTAGATGTGGTGGCTGCATTAGTTTATTTTTTTATTTATTTGGGCTGTTCTCCTTTATTTACTTGCTGATCCTGGCAGTAACATACTTCCTGTTCTAGGGTGACAGTGCTGACCTACTGTACTATGTATGGGAAGGAGCAGCTTTATCACTCTAGGACAGTGATGGATGAACCTTGGAACCCCAGATGTTTTGGAACTACATTTCCCATTATGCTCATGCACTCTGCAGTGTACTTGGGTATCAGGGGAAATGTACAGTGGAACCTTGGTTTAAGAGTAACTTGGTTTGAGAGCGTTTTGATTTGCGAGCAAACTTTTTTTTTTAATTTCTGACTCGGTTTGCGAGTGTTGACTCGCAAGACGAGCAAAATTCAAGCTAAATAGGCCTGCAGTACCTCATTTGGCCTGAGGTACGGGGGCGCAGAAGCCGAGCAGAGACGAAAATAGGCCTGCAGTACCTCATTTGGCCTGAGGTACGGGGGCGCATGAGCCGAACATTGGCCTGCAGTACCTCATTTGGTCCATCAGTGCACCAACACCTTTGCAGCCATTGTGCTATATGCTGGGTGCTTGGTGTGCTCTTGTACCTTTAAAGGAGGGGTGGCTTCCCTTCAGTTCACCTGCCCCTGTCTATCCATTAAAATGCATGTGCCTCCACTGTGGGGACGCTCATTGTTTAGTGCTAGGACCACAGATATTACAGGGTGCCTTGGCGCGGCTCTGTGGCTCACGCATGCGTTTGCAAATGCGTGCGGACCGAACCCCTGTTTTTAACGCATACTGTAGACAGGTTAATTGGTTTTCTGCAAGCTGGTCGGTAAGTAGGCTTGGTTTTTCCCTGGGCATTCCCCAGGTTTTTGTTGTTATCAGTACCTCATTTGGCCTGAGGTAGGGGGGCGCAGGAAACGAGCCAAAGTGTCCTTGGGCCTTTTCGGACGTTTTTGCCGCTCTCCCACCTCTGGCCGCTTTCGGTATTGCATCCCATTGAAGTCAATGTGGAACAAATTTTTTTCGTTTCCATTGACTTCAATGGGAAAACTCGCTTTCACATGTGAGTAGTTTGGATTACGAGCATACTCCTGGAACGGATTATGCTCGTAATCCGAGGTTCAACTGTAGTTCCAAAACATGGGGTGCCAAGGTTCGCCATCACTGCTCTAGGACATGACGTGTGTTAAGGCTATAGGGGGCTGTGTTCTGTGCTGCACAGAAATGAAATTACAGTTATAGAGATTAGGGATGGGCTTGGGTTTGGTCTGAACCTACAGTATGCTTAGTCGAACCTGTAAGGAAAGCTGTTAGTGCCAGGCCAATCAGATTTGACAAAAGGTATTCCCTGCCCTGCAGCTGCAAGTACACAAAGGGGCAGAGTTGCTTGCAACATTATTGAAATAATGAGGCAATTTTAGGCCAATGATATTGCTGCCTATTTTTGTATGTGCAGTTTTGGGGTGGGGAACGCCTCAGCCGCACTGACAGCTTGCTTCTGGGTTTGGCTCATCCCTACTGGAGATAACACCACAGCGGGCATGGGTACATGACAGCACTGGATTTCTGGTAGGATGCGATTTTTTTTTCTTATCAAACAAATATTAAAGAAAAAACGTTCACTTATATATTTAACAGACCAAAAGGCAGCAAATAAAAATGTTTCTTGTCAGGCCTCGTACACACGACCTAGTTTCTCGGCAAAAACCAGCAAGAAACTTGCTGGGAGATATTTTTTTGCCGAGGAAACCGGTCATGTGTACATTTTCGTTGAGGAAACTGTTGAGAAACTCGACGAGCCAAAAATAAAGCATGTTCTCTATTTCCTTGATGGGAATGGAGAAAATTGGCTTGACGGCTTCACAAGGAACTCGACGAGCAAAACGATGTGTTTCGCCCGTCGAGTTTCTCGGTCGTGTGTACGAGGCCTTAGGGTTTACATGCACTTTAACTCAAGGAGACCAAGTTAGAGGGCCTTTTTAAATTACTTTTATATTAAAGTCTTACTAAACCCACAACAGTACAATCAGTCTGTATATGCGGCATAGCATGCTTGTTATACTCACTGTGGAACTTTAGGTGGTTGACAAGGTAAATGTGTTTTCACCTTAATGTATCCTATGCATTAAGGTGAAAATACATCCGAAAATAACGACCCCACCCCCGAGCCCCCATTTTACTTACCTGACCCTTTGAAAGTCCCGCGCTTGCCCCCCTCATCCTCCTCGTTTCGGAGCCTGGCCATATATTGGCTAGACTGGATGGATTGAAAGCAACTCAGCCATAGGCTGCTGTCAATCACATTCAATGACGTGGCGCGCCGGGGCCGAGTGATACAGTGAGCGGCAATAGCCGCCGGCTGTTTCACTGGACCGCGCCCGCAGGAACTCAACACCATGCGAGCTTGCATTAAGGTGTTGAGTTCTTGCGGAGAGGAGCCGAGACAGCCGCAGAGGGACCCCAGAAGACCAGGCTCAGGGACACTCTGTGCAAAACGAGCTGCACAGTGGAGGTAAGTATAACATGTTTGTTATTTAAAAAAAAAAAAACTTTACAACCCCTTTAAGGGGTTAATCCTCTGCATCGTGTGAAAGGGCTGTTTTATCCTGTATGCACAGATCCTCCCCTCCTGCACTGTCTATCTGGGGAAGGTCAGCTAACACAGGCAGAGTAGTCAACCTGCACATGCTCAGTTGTGTCTTTTATGCTGGATAGAACAGTTACCGGTACTTGTTCTCAGAGATAGACAGGTCACATGATACTGGCATCGCACATGTGGGTGTGTATAAAGGCTGCAGTGAAAATCTCCTCCTTTCCTGAACTCTCAGAACTGGAGAAACTCTGCAATTTATGATGTAACTAGTAGTATACAGATCATCCAAAAAGGTATATAGTGGCAGTATTTTAAAGTAAAAAGAAGATTTAAAAAGATGTGGGCACTGTGGGAGGGCGGAATTAACTATTTTCATATTACTGGGATTAGTAACACTTTAAGGCTTATTTCCCTTTAAAAGGTCCTGACGTGTTTTTTTTTTTCTAAAGTAGAACCTTACATGACCTCGCTAGCCAAATAAAAATGATAGAGCAGTTATATTGTATATTATAAAAGCATACGCCAATTATATTGTATAATAAACTGTACTGAGGCATAACGTGCAATGCAGGAGGTCAGAACTGGGGCTGCATGCCAGCTGGGTGCGGTATCTGGGGACTTGTGACGCAGACCCCCTCCAAGGTCCCTCGTTGTCCTGCGGTGACAGCACATTCCCACACACACAGGAATGACACGGATTTCTTCAGCGGTTCACCACTACTGTCCTCCACTTGCCAAATTCAACAATGGAATCTCAGAAAAATGTCTCCCCTGGATTAAGCCCGCTCAGTTTACAACTGTTCAGGCCGCGTCCTTGTTTTCTATTGAGTGTATTTATGTTTCCTTTCAGCTTCTGATAACCCTTTTCATTGTGAAACCCTCAATGGAATTTGGGTTTTGGGAGACTAATGCCTTAAAACATCTCACAGTTTCTTCAAGTTATAAAACAACATTGAGTTTAGGGGGCATTCTGTGGCTTGCCCAGGTCAGTTTAATATAGTAGACAGGTCACAGGTTGTATTATAATATAATATAAGTTGGGAAAATGAATAATAAAAGAAATACAAACTGAGGGCTACACAGAACAGCTGTATTTATACTGAGATTAAATTACACACAGGTGGACTCTGTTTACTAATTAGGTGATTTCTGAAGGCAATTGGTTCCACTAGATTTTAGTTAGGGGTATCAGAGTAAAGGGGGCTGAATACAAATGCACGCCACACTTTTCAGATAATTTGTAAAAAAATTGAAAAACCATTTATCATTTTCCTTTCACTTTACAATTATGATGCCACTTTGTGTTGGTCTATAACATAAAATCCCAATAAAATACATTTACGTTTTTGGTTGTAACATGACATGTGGAAAATTTCAAGAGGTATGAATACTTTTTCAAGGCACTGTATAAATATATATTTATACAGCCTTTCCTCAAGAGTTGAAGCTGTTATAGCTGCAAAGGGGGGGGGGGGTGCAACTCAATTTTTAACCCTATGGACTAATACTGGGATGCCATTAAAGTGGTTGTAAACCCTTATTTTTCACTTTTACTACAGGTGAGCCTATAATAAGGCTTACCTGTAGGTATAAAGAATATCTCCTAAACCTGTACGGTTTAGGAGATATTCCCCTCGCAATGCGCCGCTGATTGCAGCGGCGCATGCGCAGGGGGGAATCCACGGCGAAAGGACCGCCAGCCGCCGGACCTTGCCGATTTTAAATCTCCCGGCGATACCCGGAAGACACGCCGGAGCAAGATGTCATCTCGCTCGGCGTGGACCAGGTAAGTGTTCTTCACCACGTTCCGAGGTAAGTTTTTGATAATCAGCTATTATGCGGTGCATACTAGCTGATTATGCCTTTTGCCTTGCAGGTTTAAAAAAAAAAAAAATTATATATGCGGTTTACAACCGCTTTAACCTCTTCCCCACCGCGCCATAGCGAAAATACTGCTACAGCGCGGTGGACTTATTCCGGGACGACGTCCCTGGGACGTCCTCCCAGAATCCTTCACTCGCGCGCCCCCTGGGGCACGCTCGCGGAATCATCTGTGAGCGCCGGGTCTAGAAGACCCGGCGCATCACAGATCGCGGTAAATCGCCGCTGATAGCGGCGGTTTACCACGTGATCGCTCCGTCAAATGACGGAGCGATCACTTGTAAACAAACCGGCGTCATGTCATGACGCCGGTTCCTCCCTCTCCTCTCTGTACCGATTGGTACAGTGTGAGAGGAGAGGGGGGAGAGTGGCAGCAGCAGCAGCTGCTGTGGGATGGATCTGTGACACATGCAGTCACAGATCCATCCCTCCCTCCCTGTGCAATACTCTGCAATTAACCCCTCATACTCTGCAATTAACCCCTCATACTCTGCAATACTCTGCAATTAACCCCTCATACTCTGCAATACTCTGCAATTAACCCCTCATACTCTGTAATACCCCCATACCCCCCATACTCTGCAATTAACCCCCCATACTCTGCAATTAACCCCCATACTCTGCATTTAACCCCCCATACTCTGCATTTAACCCCCCATACTCTGCAATTAACCCCCCATACTCTGCAATAACCCCCCCATACTCTGCAATAACCCCCCCCATACTCTGCAATAACCCCCACATACTCCGCAATACCACCCAATACTCCGCAATACCACCCAATACTCCGCAATACCTTCTAATATGACAGAAACGATTTTTTTTACAGAATTTTCAGTGTTTTTTCTTTTATAGCGCAAAAAATAAAAATCGCAGAGGTGATCAAATACCACCAAAAGAAAGCTCTATTTGTGGGAAAAAAAGGACAAAAATTTCAGATGGGCACAATGTTGTATGACTGAGTAATTGTCATTCAAATTGTGAGAGCACCGAAAGCTGAAAATTGGTCTGGTGAGGAAGGGGGTTTAAGTGCCCAGTGGTCAAGAGGTTAAGGTTCATGTGCATGTAAAGGCAGATGTCCTAATACTTTTGACAATATAGGGCCAGATTCTCGTACATCCGTGTATCTTTGCGCGGGCGTAACGTATCCGATTTACGTTACGCCTCCGCAACTTAGACGGGCAAGTGCTGTTTTCTCAAAGCACTTGCTCCGTAAGTTGCGGCGGCGTAGCGTAAATCGGCCGGCGTAAGCCCGCCTAATATAAATTTGGAACAGGGGGGCGTGTTTTATGTAAAATATCCATGACCCGACGTGATTGACGTTTTTCACGAACGGCGCATGCGCCGTCCGTGGACATATCCCAGTGTGCATTGCTCCAAATACGCCGCAAGGACGTATTGGTTTTGACGTGAACGTAAATTACGTCCAGCCCCATTCACGGACGACTTACGCAAACTACGTAAAGTTTTCAAAATTCGACGCGGGAACGACATCCATACTTAACATTGGTACGCCGCATGTAAGCCACCATATAGCAGGGGTAACTTTACGCCGGGAAAAGCCTAACGTAAACGGCGTATCTGTACTGCGTCGGCCGGGCGTACGTTCGTGAATTCGCCTATCTAGCTGATTAACATATTTCTAGGCGTAAATCAAAGTACACGCCCCTAGCGGCCAGCGTAAATATGCAGTTACGTTCCGACGGCGTAAGAGACTTACGCCGGTCGGATCTAATAGAAATCTATGCGTAACTGATTCTATGAATCAGGCGCATAGATATGACGGCACAACTCAGAGATACGACGGCGTATCTCCTCTGTGAATCTGGGCCATAGTGTGTGTGTGTATATATATATATATATATATATATATATATATATATATATATATAATATATATATATATATATATATATATAATTTTTTTTTTTTTTTTTTTTTCCCTATAGTTTTACTCTAAATTCACACAGTTATCGGGGGATACAATAGTAGTTACCAATTCTAACCGCATTTCTTAAAACCAAACTTCACTTTACTTTAGAATCTGTTATGCTGGCCACTTTTGCACTTTATTAGCTAAAAATAATTGTTTGCAATTTATGCAAATAACAATCCAACACACTTTTTTTTTGTAGGATTTCAATTCAATCTTTTATTTGCAACCTTCATAAGAGCAAACATTTTTTAGGTTAATTATACCAGACATGCTGCTAATTAGACAAGATGATTGAACACTTTCTCCCAAATGTTGGCTTCTATTCAGTTCGAAAAAAAAGAAACGTTGAAGATGGTAAAAAAAAAAAAAAAAGGTCACGCATTTTGATTTTCAATCAGTATGACTGGGTTATTGAATGAATGAACTGAAAAGTACACGCAGGGGGCCAGATTCAGGTACATCTGCGGCAGCGTAACGTATCGCATTTACGTTACGCCGCCGCAAGATTTACGGGCAAGTGCTTGATTCACAAAGCACTTGCCTGTAAAGTTGCGGCGGCGTAGCGTAAATCCCTCCGGCGCAAGCCCGCCTAATTCAAATGATCCGGGTAGGGGGCGTGCATCATTTAAATTAGGCGCGTTTCCGCGCCGAACGTACTGCGCATGCTCCGTTTTGAAATTTCCCGCCGTGCTTTGCGCGAAATGACGTTGCACCGTCGTCATTTTTTGAACGTCGACGTGAGTTACGTCCTTTCCTATTCATGGACGACTTACGCAAAAAAAAAAATTAAAAATTTGATGCGGGAACGACGGCCATACTTTAACATGGCAAGTCTATCTATACGCCACATAATAGCAGCTTTAACTATACGCCGGGAAAAGCCGACTAGCGACGACGTAAGAGAATGCGACGGCCGCGCGTACCTTTGTGGATCGCCGGAAAAAGCTAATTAGCATACCCGATGCGGAAAACTACGCGAACTCCACCCAGAGGGCGCCGAAGTAATGCACCTACGATCCGAAGGCGTACAAAGCCGTACGCCTGTCGGATCGAAGCCAGAAGCCGTCGTATCTTGGTTTGAGGATTCAAACTAAAGATATGATGCGGCAAATTTGAAAGTACGCCGGTATATCAGTAGATACGCCGGCGCACTTCTTCTGTGAATCTGGCCCAGGATTTCTAAGCCTAGGTAAAGAGAACTACATTGACAAATTGCAAATGGACTAGTACTTTGCAAGGGCAGCTGCACTCTACAAGTGCAATTTCTTCAGAGCTTAGTAAATGGGGGGGGGAAGCACTGCTGACTTCCATCACCCAATCATGTGCAAGCAATAATATATATATTTTTTATTTTCCTTGTATTTTATTGGGTATTCTTTGCAAAATGAAGCTTCACCTCATTTACTGAGTTTTGAAGCAAAGTGAACAGTCTATTTGCCCATTATTTCAGCTCTGTGATCATTAATACACCATTAAATGTATTTTAAATGCAAGCAGTGTAAGTACTTGAATGTGATCATTAACCACTTCCATACAGGGCATTTTCACCCCCTTCCTGCCCAGACCAATTTTTTTTTTTCAGCGCTGTTGCACTTTGAATGACAATTGCGTGGTCATGCAACACTGTACCCAAATGAAATCTTTATGTTTTTTTCCCCCCACAAATAGAGATTTCGTTTGGTGGTATTTGATCATCTCTGTGATTTTTATTTTTTGCGCTATAAACAAAAAAAGAGCGACAATTTAAAAAAAAACACTATTTTTTACTTTTTGATTTAATAAATATCACAATTTAAAAAAATAACTATTTCAGTTTAGACCGATACGTATTATTCTACATATTTTTGTTAAAAAAAATGCAATAAGCGTATATTGATTGTTTAAAAAGTTTAAGGGCCAGATTCTCAAAGGGCTTACGACGGCGCAACGCCATTTGCGCCGTCGTAAGTCCTAATTCTTAGAATCAGTTACGCATAGATATCCATTAGATCTGACAGGCATAAGGCTCTTACGCTGTCAGATCTTAGATGCATTTTTTTTCCCGCCGCTAGGTGTCGCCGACGTCGTTTTCCCCGTCGTCTATGCAAATTAGCTATTTACGCGAGATTCCCGAACGTACGCGCGGTCGACGCAGTGAATTTAATTTTAAAAAGTACGTTGTTTGCGTAAGTCGTCCGTGAATGGCGCCATTTACGTTAACGTTGAAACCAATGACGTCCTTGCGACCTCATTTAGCGCAATGCACGTCGGGAAATTTTAGGGACGGCGCATGCACAGTACGATCGGCACGGGAACGCGCCTAATTTAAATGATCCACGCCCCCTACCTGGATCATTTGAATTAGGCGGGCTTGCGCCAGAGAATTTACGCCACGCCGCCGCAACTTTACAGGCAAGTGCTTTGTAAATCAAGCACTTGCCCGTAAAACTTGCGGCCGCCTAACGTAAACGAGATACGTTACGGCCGCATAGTTTAACGCCGATATACGAGAATCTGGCCCATAGCGTCTACAAAAAAGGGGATAGATTTATGGCATTTTTATTTATTATTTTTTTTTTACTAGTAATGGAGCGATCTGTGTTTTTTTTATTGTGACCGTGACATTGCGGTGGACATATCGGACACTTTTGACACGTTTTTGGGACCATTCACATTTATACAGCGATTAATGCTATAAAACTGCACTGATTACTGTGTAAATGTGACTGGCAGGAAAGGGGTTAACACTAGGGGATGCTGAAGGGGTTAATATGTTCCCTGGTAGTGATTCTAACTGTAGGGGAGGGGACTCACAAGGGGAGGAGACCGATGTGTGTTCCTCTGTACTGGGAACACACATCAGTCTCCTCACCTCTGACAGGAGGTGGATCTTTTTGTTTACACACACAGATCCACCGTCCTGCCGTGATCGCCGGCAATTGCGGGTGCCTAGCAGACATCGCAGCCGCCAGGCACACGCACCGGGCCACAAGTGGTGCCGTGGGCACGTGCGCCCTAGATTGCCGGGAAGAAAGGACGTCATATGACGTTCACCTGGATCGAGGGAGGGTTCCTGCCAGCATCATTTTATAATGGCCTGGTAAGGAAGGGGTTAAGGGCACGCGAACACGGCCCCCTCTATCCACCCAACCCCCATATTTATGAATATTCATATTGAATTGGATATTCTATTTAATGCATAGCATGAATATATTCACGGCCACCGCAGCCACCCACTAATCATGTGTCTGGCCCTTTTAGGACGCTGGGTGCCTGAATTACAGCGGCGGGCGTGTTTTTTTGAAGCACCTGATTAGAGCCAGAGGCTCTAATAAGCTTCAAAATAGGATGTACTCGGAGCGCAGAGCATTGCATTTGGAGCCCACACAGGTATGTTAGAAAAGCAAATGAATATTCTCTCACTGAATCGCCTCTCAGCCAATCAGGAAGCGCGGGACTTTTACCCGCTTCCTGATTGGCTGAAAGGTCAGGTGATCCTATTGGACGCCTAGGAGGAGGGGAGACGATGCATGGCGGAAGCCGCCGTGATCTCATAAGAGAAGAGGACACAGGAGACGCTGCCATATGCCCCCTGCAGCCAGATCCCCTGCCCGATTTGCCCGCCGACCTCTGATGCTATGTGCCCGCTGGATCCCGATCCCTGCCGCCAATGGGGTAAGTGCCTGTGGCCCGGAAGACGGTGGGAGGGGGTGTTGAGGTGCCGCGAGGGGGGGTGGTTGTTTGCCGCCACTGATGTGATCTGATAGCAACCTTTTACAGCCCCTGTACAGCAGGGCTGGAGTGTAAGAAGAAGAAAAAACACAGACAGTTCAATAAGGCTGAATGATCCTGGTCTTTAGAGTGAGGACATCTAGTGGCAGAAAAAAGTACAATGGGGAAATCACTGGATTGATGGTGAATATTGCTGCCATGAGAGAAACTACCGTATTTATCGGCGTATACCGCGCACTATTTTGCCCTGAAAATCAGGGCAAAATCGTGGGTGCGCGGTATACGCCGATACCCGCTTTCCCGCGCTGAATTTGAATACTGCGTCGGCATATACCGAGCGCAGTACACTCGTGTATCTTCGGGCAGTTTCGGCGCCTCTCACGTTGACGTCCTGGACTTACGAGATGTCACCACGAGAGTAGCCGAGCCTGCCCGACGATACACGAGTGTACTGCGCTCGGTATATGTCGGAGCAGTATTCAAACTCGGCGCGGGAAACGAGCGGGGAGGACGCGAGGACGCCGCAGAAGGACGCCGGACCCGACGAAGAGGACACCCGAAGCCGCAGACGGACGCCAGACCCGACAAGGCCGCCGATGGACGCCGCGCAAGACACCAAAACTGTAAGTACAAAAAATCTTTTTTTCACAGGAATCCGGGTCAAGTTTAGGGGTGCGCGCTATATGCGGGAGCGCGCTATACCCCGGTAAATACGGTACAATTTTAGGTTGCGATTGCCACATTAGAGACAGACTGCATTGTCAGAGCAAGACAAGACATAGCCATTTCTTGAATTATAGTTGGATCAGCATTTTTTTTTTTTATTCTGTATACCTATGGGCTTCATGTGATATATACAGACACCCTTGGACTGAATTATCTCAACTGTCTGGGTTGCATTTTCCTGACCAATAATTATTTTACTATTGAATAAAGTTATCTGCTGAGAACATTACCTACGTATACCTATATTTGACTTGAAGATTCTAAATTGGCAACTTTAAAATTGAAAAAAAAAAAAAAAAAAGCCCTAACAGCTACATTTTCAGCTGCTAATATATTGGAGTTGATTTACTAACACCGGACAGTGCAAAATCTGATGAAGTGCTACATAGAAACCGATATACTTTTCACTTTTTTTGGTCAAGATAATTTGAACAAGCTGAAGTTAGAAGCTGATTGGCTACCTTGTACAGCACTCTTCAGTTTTGGAAAATCAACCCCATTGTGTGTAAAGAAAGGCCCGGAGCAGAGAAAACAAAGGCCCGGATTTACAGACATCGGTGCACATTTTTGCCGCCGTAGCGTATTTCCTTTACGCTACGCCGACGCAGCGCAGAGAGGCAAGCACTGAATTCACAAAGCCAGTGCTGCCAAAACTGCACTGGGTTTCCTAGGCGTAAGCTAGCGTAGGTGGAAGTGGGCGTGAGCCATGCAAATGAGGCGAGACCCCATGCAAATGATGGGCCGAGCGCCAGACAGATACGTATAACGAACGGCGCATGCGCCATCCCGTGGACGCATCCCAGAGCGCATGCTCAGAATCACGTCGAAACTACTCCCTAAGATACTTCGGATCACTGCCTACGGTGTGAACGTAACCTACGCCCATCCATATTCACGTCCTGCGTAAACTACGTAAAATACGTCAGCTTGTGTTCCCTGGTGCAGCCATTTGCATGGATGCTGCTGAGTTACACCTCCTTTATGGGGCATAACTTTACGCCGGACGTATGACTTTACGCGCACTGCGTCGGACGGACATACGTTTGTGAATCAGTGTATCTCCCTCATTTGCATATGTAAATAGAAAATCAATGGGAGCGCCAAATACATCCAGCGTAAATATGCGCCCACTCTACGCCAGCGTAGGCAAGTTACGTCGGTTGGATGAAGCCTATTTTCAGGCGTATCTTAGTTTCTGAGTCCGGTGCATAGATACGATGGCGCATATTTGCACTTACGCAGCGAATCTGGAGATACGTCGGCGCAAGTGCTTTGTGAATCCGGGCCAAAGAATGCAGTGAGCAGAGGGCCGGGCATGACAGAGTTAAAAGGGACACAGTTAAAGTTAGGAAGGTGGTGATTGGCAGAGAGGGCAGTGGGGAGGGTAAGGGAGTTATTAAATAGGACCCGCCCCTCCCCCAAGATAACACAGCGTAGGGAAAGTTCCCGCCCACCCTCCTCTTTTGCTTTGTTGGTGGCTTGGTGATTTTTTTTTTTATGTGGTTTGGCTGGTGCTTGTGCTTTTCCTTTTTTCTTTATGCAGGTGGCGCTGAGAAGGCAGTGGCAGGTGTTGGGCTTTGCAGAGGGAAGGAAGATACCTCAAAGAAGGATTTCAGAACCTATCGGTGGTATGGGTCCTGAGGGTGGTAGTTTCAGTTAACCAAAGTGTAGCTGGAATATTATGTTAATGGGGCACTGCGGGCAGTGGTCGTCTGAGCCAGCTTGTCGGCTTGAGGCACTGCAGTGCCAGATGTTACAAGATGTTACAAAATGCAGGTTGGAGGTTCCTGCAAAGTCCAGCGCTAGGATACTGATGGGGATTGTTTCCGAGAAAATGTTGTTATGTGTTAATTTAAAGTTGAATATTTAAAAAAAGAAAGTTATTTTAAAATAAAGGAGGCTGCTACGGCCTAATTTTACTCCAAATAAGGTGGTGGTCTTGTTATTTAAGTAAGGTATAAGGTGGTGTATAATGAGGGGTAGCAGCAATGGGGAATCTGTTAAACAATAGTCATGGCTTGTTGTCTAGAGCCCACAGAAGCAGGATGTTTCTGAAAACTTCACAGGACATTATTCCCAGAATTTGGCACACACAACAAGCTTTTAACCGCTTAACGACCGCCACATGTACATATGATTTGGCAAAATGGCACGGACAGGCAGAACGACGTGCCCGCACGTCGCTGCCTAGACGTGGGTCGGGGGTCCAACAGGGACCCCCCCGGTACATACAGTACGGCGGTCGTTAATCGTGTGGGAGCGATCCGGGATGAGGGGGCGGCTATTCGTTTCTCCACCCCCTCGCGATCAATCAATGACGTCAGACCTACAGCCACACCCCCCTACAGTTGTAAACACACACTAGGTGAAACATAACTCCTTCAGTGCCTCCTGTGGTTAACTCCCAAACTGCAACTGTCATTTTCACAATAAACAATGCAATTCAAATGCATTTTTTGCTGTGAAAATGACAATGGTCCCAAAAATGTGTCAAAATTGTGCAAAGTGTCCGCCATAATGTCGCAGTCACGAAAAAAAAACGCTAATTAGTAGTAAATTAGTAGTAAAAAAAAATTAAAAAAAATAAAAATGCAATAAAACTATCCCCTATGTTGTAAACGCTATACATTTTGCGCAAACCAACCGATAAAAGCTTATTGCAATTTTTTTTACCAAAAATATGTAGAAGAAAACGTATCGGCCTAAACTGAGGAAAAAAAATGTTTTTTTAATATATTTTTGGGGGATATTTATTATAGAAAAAAGTAAAAAATATAGAATTTTTTTCAAAATTGTCGCTCTATTTTTGTTTATAGCACAAAAAATAAAAACCGCAGAGGTGATCAAATACCACCAAAAGAAAGCTCTATTTGTGGGAAGAAAAGGACGCAAATTTCGTTTCGGTACAACATTGCATGTCCGCGCAATTACCAGTTAAAGCAGCGCAGTGCCAAATTGTAAAAACACCTCTGGGCATTTAGCTGCATATTGGACCGGGGCTTAAAGTGGAGCTTCACCCAAAAACGCAATTTTTAACATTAGATTGAGGCTTGTTTTGTGAAGGGGAATCGGGTGGGTTTTTTTTAATCGAAGCAGTACTTACCGTTTTAGAGATAGATCTTCTCCGCCGCTTCCGGGTATGGGCTGCGGGACTTGGCATTCCTATTTGATTGACAGGCTTCCGACAGGTTTCCGACGGTCGCATACAGAGCGTCACGATTTTCCGAAAGTAGCCGAACGTCTGTGCACAGGCGCCGTATAGAGCCGCACCGACGTTCGGCTTCTTTCGGCTACTCGTGAAGCGATGTATGCGACCGTCGGAAGCCTGTCAATCAAATAGGAACGCCCAGTCCCGCAGCCCATACCCGGAAGCGGCGGAGAAGATCTATCACTAAAATGGTAAGTACTGCTTCGATTAAAAAAAAACCACCCAATTCCCCTTCACAAAACAAGCCTCAATCTAATGTTAAAAATAGTTTTTCGGGTAAACTCCCGCTTTAAGTGGTTAACTTTCAATAACTAGGACTGAATTTTTGTTTTCTGTCCTCAATTCACCTCTATATTATATTCTAAAATGGAGCCTGATAAAAAATACCTGCCCGATGTCAGGTAGCAGAGCTGGTATCAGTATAACTTTGGGGCCCCCTCCTCTCCCTATATTTACACTGTAGAGATACATGAGTCGTTATCTTATGCTAGATGCCAAGCCAGCTCCTGATGGTCATAAGGTTCAGATCACACAGTCTGCGTCTTTTAATAGTTCAATTAACACTATCATAGGAAGTATTATTGGAATTGCTGATTGTAGAAAAGATATGATTCATTTTATTACCCTTTCATGTGAATAACAAAAAAATCGAAATTTACACTCTTATAAAATGCGTGCTTGCCTTTGTAAATTTATGGCGAGAATGATTTAGTGGTTATCATTCTATGACTGTACAGTTTTTACAAACTTACATAAACCCTCCTGGAGATGTGGGGACTTTCTGGGCAGCGCATTTTCTTGAGAGAATTCTGAAGTCAGTTGTCCAAGCTAAGGAAGGGAATTTGTATAATGACATTTTAGTGGTTTGCTGTGAACACATAGTAAAGCCAGTTGCAGTTATGACCGCAATATGAAGACCGCGTTCTACTTCACAGAACCTCAATTATTCCACCATAAAAAGAGATTTCTCATAAACATTGCTGCTGATCAAAATACAAGAAATAACCAGCTGAGCCAAAAGTCTATTAACAGAGGGTCACCTTCCCTGGAAATTCATGACTATGGTAAGCCAGATAAACCTCATATTTCCATATTAAAGGGGTGGTTCACCCTAAAAACTACTTTTTTTTATTACACTGGCCCCCCACATTACAATACGATTAAGGCTATTATTATTTTTTTATGCTGTACATACCTTTGTACAGCATATTCACCCGTGGCTTCCGGCTTGCGAGTCCCGCGGGAGTGGGCGTTCCTAACATGTCTGTGATTGACGTTTTGACCAAAAACGAGCTCCCCCCCGTCGCGTAAGCCGCGTCACGATTGGCGAAAGGAGCCGAACGGCGATGCGCATGCACAGTATAGCGCCGACTCGCCGTTCGGCTCCTTTCGCCAACCGTGACGCGGCTTACGTGACGGGGGGAGATCGTTTATGGTCAAAACGTCAATCACAGACATGTTAGGAACGCCCACTCCCGCGGGACTCGCAACCCGGAAGCCACGGGTGAATATGCTGTACAAAGGTATGTACAGCATCAAAAAAGAACTAATAGCCTTAATCGTATTGTAATGTGGGGGGCCAGTGTAATAAACAAAAGTAGTTTTTAGGGTGAACCACCCCTTTAACCACTTAAGACCTGGACCATTATGCAGGTAAAGGACCTGGCCAGTTTTCGCGATTCGGCACTGCCTTGCTTTAACTGACAATTGCGCGGTCGTGCGACGTGGCTCCCAAAAAAATTGGCGTCCTTTTTTTCCCACAAATAGAGCTTTATTTTGGTGGTATTTGATCACCTATGCGGTTTTTATTTTTTGCGCGTCCGAATGCACGCTGTCGTATATTTAAGCGTAGTCTGGAAACCAGATACGCTTAAATTTGGGCAAGATACGACCGGCGTAAGTCTCCTACGCCGTTGTATCTTGGCTGCATATTTACGCTGGCCGCTAGGGGCGTGTACGTGGATTTACGCGTTGAATATGCAAATGACCTAGATACGCCGATTCACGAACGTACTTGAGCCCGATACGCTGTTTACGTAAGGCGTTTTTCCGGTGCAAAGATAAACCACCAAAAAGATGGCGCAGCCCATGCAAGGTATGGATGACGGAACAGCCGTCGGATTTTACGTTGTTTGCGTAAAGCCTACGTGATTGGGGCTGGGCGTAGGTTACGTTCACGTCGAAAGCAATGAGTATTTGCGACGTGATTCTGAGCATGCGCGCGCATGCCCCGTACCAACGGCCCTCATTTACATGGGGTCACGGTTAATTTAAATGAAGCCCGTCCACTACATGCCTACTTTGAATTAGGCGGGGTTACGCCGGGCCATTTGCGCTACGCCGACGTAACTTAGGGAGCAAGTGCTTTGTGAATACAGTACTTGCTTCACTATCTTAAGTTGGCGTAGTGCAAATGGGATGCGCTACGCCGGCATAAGGATACGCCGCCATACGTGAATCTGGCTAATAGCATCTACAAAATAGGGGATAGTTTTATGGCATTTTTATTAATAATATATATTTTTTTTACTAGTAATGGCGGCGATCTGCAACCTTATGGCGGACACGTCGGACACTTTTGACACATTTTTGGGACCATTGGCATTTTTAGAGTGATCAGTGCTATAAAAATGCATTGATTACTGTAAAAATTTCACTGGCAGGGAAGGGGTTAACACTAGGGGGCGAGGAAGGGGTTAATTATGTTCCCTAGGTGTGTTCTAACTGAAGGGGGGTGGGACTGACTAGGGGAAATGACAGATCGCTGTTCATACATTGCGTCGGCACCAGGGGCGAGCAGGGGGCGCCCGTGCCCCTAGTGGCTGAAATGTAAAATCACGTTAAAATATTAAAAGGACTTTAAAAGGACTTTTGTGGACCTGTCAGGTAACTATTTGTGTCACTACAGTCTGTCCCTGCTCCGCACACACAGCAACCTGTCCCTACACTGGCAAAAAGTAAATAAGTGTTATGTATTACACCCCTATATACTGCACACCAAATAGTACACCTATACCATTCCTTAACAGGCTTTTTGTGGAGCTTTTAGCTAGCGATTTGTTCTAATACAGCCTGTCCCTGCTCCACACTGCAACCTCTCCCTACACTAACAAAAAGCAGAATGTAAAATGGCCACCAGATGAGGTCTATTTAAAAGGTAGGGGGTATGTCCATGTGCTGAAATGTCTCAATTGGCTGTCCTGTACCACCTGATGGATGTGTCATGGGTCCGCCAGGCCATCTCTACCCCCTAGCCTGGCATTTACACTCCCCTAAATTAACCCCCTAGTGATGTTCCCTGCTACCTAGTCATGGCAGCCCTATGCTTAAATACTGTGGCCCAGATTCTCAAAGGGCTTTCGACGGCGCAACGCCATGTACGCCGTCGTAAGTCCTAATCTGGGCCGTCGTATCTATGCGACTGATTCTTAGAATCAGTTACGCATAGATATCCATTAGATCCGACAGGCGTAAGGCTCTTACGCCGTTGGATCTTAAATGCATTTTTTTTTTGTCCACTAGGTGTCGCCTCCGTCGTTTTCCCCGTCGAGTATGCAAATGAGCTAGATACGCGAATTCCTGAAGGTACGCGCGGTCAACGCAGTAAAGTTACGACGTTTACGTTAGGCTTGTCCCGGCATAAAGTTGCCCCTGGGTATATGAGGTGCAATCAATGTTAAGTATGGCCGTCGTTCCCGCGTCGAAATTTGAAAAGTTACGTTGTTTGCGTAAGTCGTCCGTGAATGGAGCTGGACAGCATTTACGTTCACGTCGAAACCAATGACGTCTTTGCGACGTCATTTGGAGCAATGCACACTGGGATATTTTACGGACGACGCATGCGCAGTTCGTTCGGCGCGGGGACACGCATCATTTAAATGATACACGCCCCCTACCCGCCAAATTTGAATTCCGCCGGGGGATTTACGCTACGCTGCCGCAACTTACGAAGCAAGTACTTTGAGAATAAAGCACTTGCCCGTGTAAGTTGCGGCGACGTAACGTAAATCGGATACGTTATGCCGTCGCAGGAGATACGGAAAATAGTGAGGGAGGGGGCGCTAGGTTTAAGGTAATATTAGTAAGCATTAATAATACAATACTGTAATCTATTGTGATAAAAGTCCATATACAATGCAATATATATGATCCAATCATGTGCAAAAAAAGGAAGAAATAAATTTGTGATCAAAAAAGTCCTTCTTAGAGTAATCTCGTGAAAAAGGTCTGTATCTTGGATAAACAGTGAAGCCTCCACCAGATAAATGACATTCACCCGACGTGAATAAATAGATTGGCTCCTTACTGACAATAGTGGACCCTTTAACTAAAAAGAGGTCAAATCAGCCTGTGTTACACAAGGTGAACATGGTATGTGCAGATAAGGAGAATCCAGTCAACGATGTTAATCCAGGTATCAGATCTCACATCCCATCGAATATAGAATGGCTCCTTACTTGATCCGGTGCCAAAGTCCCGGCACTGAGGCTACTGCGCGTGTATCGAATAGAGAGAGCGGGTCTCTGTGTAGCTCTGTGTGTGGCGTGCGTTCCACCTCCACCAGCATGGACCCGGAAGTAGCGTGCGTAAACGTGACCAGTGTGCGCCTCGACGTACGTTTCGTAATACATTACGTCATCAGGACGCTTCCTGATGACATAATCTATTACGAAACGTACGTCGAGGCGCACACTGGTCACGTTTACGCACGCTACTTCCGGGTCCATGCTGGTGGAGGTGGAACGCACGCCACACACAGAGCTACAGGGAGACCCGCTCTCTCTATTCGTTTACGTACATCCGGCCAGCGCATTTTTTTACGTAGTTTGCGTTCAGCTTTTTCCGGCGTATAGTTAAACCTGCTATTATGAGGCGTACTCAATGTTAAGTATGGCCGTCGTTCCCGCCTCGCATTTTGAATTTTTTACGTCGTTTGCGTAAGTCGTTCGCGAATAGGGATTTGCATAGAATGACGTCACCGTCGTAAGCATTGGCTGGTTCCGGTTTAATTTTAGAATGCGCACTGGGATACCCCCACGGATGGCGCATACGCATAAGTTATGGCGGCGTAGTGTATCTTAGATATGCTGCGCCCGGTGGATTAATGCGCCGAGGTACGTGAATCTACCCCAGTATATCCAAATAATACGCCTGAGCTCATCTCTTTACTCACACACAGCCACAAAGGCAAAATAATTCTTGTTGGGCAGTGTATTAGTGCTCAAATGAACACACTTAGACCAAATTTTAATGGTTCACAGAATGTCAGGCAAAATGGTCGGCCCTTACACATGTTCGCTTAATCAAATCTGACTCTCTTTGAAAAAAGTTTGGACACCCCTGCTTTAAGATAAGAAACAGTCATGGAATTGCAAAGGTCAAGGTTCTAGCAACATACCCTTATTGAAGACATGTGGACTTTGTCTATTTTCAGTTTCAAATCTGAGTATTGTATCTGCTTTAAAATGACTAAATGTAGGTTTCAGCAGATTGTGTAAATTTAGGATTGCCATATTGTAAGACCAGCCAATGTATTATTAATGTCCAGTTGTGTACAGAATATTGGTGAGATTGAAATCTGATAAGTGATTTCTGGATGTTACAACAGTTTGCTTGCTTACAACCTTGGCCAAATGCTCTGAATGTACAGATTATTTTCATTTATCAGTTGATTTGTCTACAGTGTTCCCAGCTTGATTGTAGAGCCTAATACATTGTCTTTTTAAATCACGCATAGTATTTCATTTTCAAGAAAATTAAACTCAACTTTTAGAAAAGGTAACAAATGAGAGAATGAGAAGATACATTGCTCATACAGCAAGTAAAGCAACGTACAAGTCACATACGTTTTCAAAAAAGTACTATATGATAGATTATAAGGAACAGTGTTAAATCATTTGTAATAGTAATGTAAAGATCTAGAGAAAAAAAATATATACTGGTACATGAAAATGGAGAGAGATAGAGATTCTCAAAAGGCTGATCTGTGAGGTTCACAAGAAGAGCTCATAAAAAGTATTTTTGGTCAAATTAGATTTTTGGTCAATCAAAGATTTCCTCAGTGTTCTAAAGAGATACATGTGAATGGTAGAAAAGGAACATAAGATGAAAGAAGTAAAGTGGGTTAGGGGCAAAGAATGGGGGTTTGGAAGCTGGGTGGGCAGGACATGGATCCCTGGAATGTGTCTCTTATAGCTGGATTTAGAGTCGTAAATCTGAATCTACGCCGTCCTAAATTTAAGCGTATTCTGGAATTCAGATACGCTTAAATTAGGCTAAGATACGAGCGGCGTAAGTCTCCTATGCCGTCGTATCTTAGGGTGCAATATTTACGCAGGCCACTAGGTGGCACTTCCGTTGAGTTCCGCGTAGAATATACAAATGACTAGATACGCCGATTCAGAAACGTACGTACGGCGCATTTTTTTATGTCGTTTACGTACGGCTTTTTCCGGCGTAAAGTTAGTCGAACAAATAGCTGGACTAGTCAATGTTAAGTATGGGCGTCGTTCCCGCGTCGAAATTTGAAAATTTTACGTCGTTTGCGGAAGTTGTCCGTGAATGGGGCTGGACGTAATTTACGTTCACGTCAAAACCAATACGTCCTTGCGGCGTACTTTGGAGCAATGCACACTGGAATATGTACACGGACGGCGCATGCGCCGTTCGTAAAAAACGTCAATCACGTTGGGTCACCAATCATTTACATAAAACACGCCCCCCTCATCCTCATTTGAATTAGGCGCGCTTACGCCGGCCCCATTTACGATACGCCGCCGTAACTTAGGAGGCAAGTGCTTTTTGAATACAGCACTTGCCTCTCTGACTTACGGCGGCGTAGCGTAAATACGATACGCTACGCCGCCTGAAAGATGCACCACCCTACCTGAATCTAGCTATTACTTCTCAGATATCAAGGAGGTGATGGTCAAAATCCAAGAAGAGAAAATGATACATCCTTTGAGACCAAACCTTCTCAAATCTAGCTATCGTTTCAGTCAGGTTACCAGTTTGCTTCTCATTGAGCACAGCCCAGGGTACTGTGGCTTTTATTTCTTGGGTGCAGTGGGAAGCCTTTGGGATTGTTCTCTTTGCAAGAGCTTGGGTGTCATTTGGAACATATCAGCACACCACCTGTGGACAATTATGCCGCAATCACACGGTCGGACGGAAAAAGAGGACCTGCTTTCTATCTAAGTACATCGGAAATTCCGACAGAAAAAATCAGATGGGGCATACACACGGTCGGAATATCCAATGAAAAGCTCCCATCTGACTTTTTCCATCGGAAATTCTGACCGTGTGTACGCGGCTTTAGTCATGTCCACGGTATATGATTACAAGAGCCAAGTTTATTACATTCCCTAAAATAATTAGGGGATGCTTCTGGTATAGAACTTACATAGTTAGTCTGGTTAAAAAAAGACACAAGTCCATCTAGTTCAACCAATAAACTAGAGGATAATATGTTGTACTGCTTTGCCCAACATAGTACTAAGGTATCACATTATTATTTTTTTTATTCTATTTTATTACTATTTATCTTCTGGATTAATGAACACATTTGCTGTTACCTGTCCTTTCACTAGGTGCACCTTTTTATTAGAGGAAGTTTATAACATTGCATTGTAAATAAAATATTTCATACTAAAACGGTCAGAGGATGACCAAGTAAGTCAAAGGAAGTATCGACCTCCCTTCAAACTTCTAGAGGGATCAGCCAGCAGTAGAACTGCTAGAGACTCTACATAAGGAAGGCCGGAACTCCATTAACCTCCCTAGCGGTATTCCAGAGTGTGGATCAGGGTTACATTTTGGTACCATTAGCAGTAACCCCAAGCCACACTCTGGATTGCATTGCAGGATCCTGGTGCAGTATATTTACCTTGTCCCCAGGATCCTGCGATGTCCCCCCCCCGCTATGTCTGCGGTGCTGTGTCCTACGCTGGGGCATCCAGTAGAAGTTCTTTCTTGGAATGAAACGCATCGGGCTAGCAACACCTGCTCCCATATTGCTTTTATGAATCTTTAAACTGTGATCACTTTTTTAACCTGTATGCTGGTTTTTACCATTACATTTTTTTTTGCTGACCTGCACCATCGGAGCCCCTATTTTTTCTTTTCTTTGCATGCTCTGTGGAGGAAAAGTTTTTTGAGTGTCTCCAACTGGTCCCCATTACCCTATTAAGGGTTGCTGTCTGTTTGAACTGAGCTGTTCTCAGATGTTTGTTGGATCTTTGTGATTTCTCTACCCACTCCATGGTTGAGACACCTTTATCGGAGTCACCTTTGGCTGAGGAATATCGGCTCTTTAACCCTACCTTCAAATGACGTCTTCTGGACACCAGGGAGGTGTATTCCACTTATTTTTGGATCTTCGCTGACAGTCCCATTGAACAGCTGGTTGGGTACCGTAAGCTTGATCGACCTGTTGTCGTATGACAGTCGGGTCCAATGGTTCCAGGAAGCACATTCATAATTACAACTGAAGATCTACGTTGGGATGGTTCATTCAATCTCATGACATCTTTATTATGTTATTTACTCACGATGAACAATTTATCACGTTGAATTTCTACATGGACTGATTGTTTTCATGTGGATTGAACATTATTACATCATGGTTATACCCTGTTGAGTATATATTATGTGGTGTTTTTTTACATTACACTAATACGTAGCGCTACACATTCACCCACACTCCTGGTTAAAGAAAGAGCTCTGTGATTGCAAACAACAAGCACCACTGCATATTTTAAGGGCATGCAGGTCCTCTTTGTTAAGGCTACCTTGCCAAGTGGACCTGTGTGCCCCGGAGACATGTGTTGGTGATTAGTCCTCAAAGAGCCAGAAAGGGGGGCCGGCAATTTAATAATATAAACAGACAGATCTCCGTTCCTTCAGGGAAATAGAGAGAGATCTGCTGGGCCAAATTCTCAAAAGAGATACGCAGGCGGAACTGCTGTTCAGCCTGCTTATCTCTGTGCCTAACTTTGGAAACGATCCTCAAAAGGCTTTTTCCAAAGTTAGGCAGAAGATCTGACATGTGTAAGACACTTACACGGTCAGATCTTAGGATGCAGTACCACATCCGCCGCTGGGGGCATTTCTCATTGAAATGCCGCTTTGAGTATGCAAATGAGGACTTAAGCAGATCCACAAAGCATTTCAGCATTGTGATTTCTGCGTAAGTTCCGATTTGCTTGCGCAAAACTAGGGCTGGTTTTACAATGTGGAAAATTAGTCACACCATGTAAAAGCCCATTCAAGCGACGGCATTTGTTATGCATTCCCGAGGGAGAACTCCACGGCAATTTGTAAAATCAAAACCGGCATGGGTTCCCCCCCCAGGAGCATACCAGGCCCTTAGGTCTGGTATGGGTTGTAAGGAGACCCCCCCTACGCCGAAAAATCGACGTAGGGGGTCCCCCTACAATCCATACCAGACCCGTATCCAAAGCACGCTACCCGGCCGGTCAGGAATGGGAGTGGGGACGAGCGAGCGCCCCCCCCTCCTGAGCCGTGCCAGGCCGCATGCCCTCAACATGGGGGGGTTGGGTGCTCTGGGGCAGGGGGGCGCACTGCGGGCCCCCCCACCCCAGAGCACCCTGTCCCCATGTTGATGAGGACAGGACCTCTTCCCGACAACCCTTGCCGTTGGTTGCGGGGTCTGCGGGTGGAGGCTTATCGGAATCTGGGAGTCCCCTCAAATAAGGGGGCCCCCAGATACCAGCCCCCCACCCTAAGTGAATGGATATGGGGTACATCGTACCCCTACCCATTCACCTGGAGGCAAAGTGATAGTTATTAAACACACAACACAAGGGTTTTTAAAATCATTTATTAGTCTGCTCCGGAGGCCCCCCTGTCTTCTTTAGCTCTAATACCAGGGGGGGCTTCTTCTTCCACTCTCCGGGGGTCTTCTCCGCTCTCCGGGGGGGGGTTTCTTCTTCCGCTCTCCGGGGGGGGGTTTCTTCTTTTTTCTTTGAAAATTGGCATGGAGTTCTCCCTCTCAGGAATGCATGCCGAGCGACGCTGTCAATATTTCTTTTTTTTTTTTTTGTTTTCCCGGCGCGTATTTTTTATTTCACCCGTCGCAACTTTATTGTCCCGTCGCAATCCACAAAGCCCGGCGTAAATTACGTTTGCGCGCTGCACGTCGGGAAAATTACATCACACGCATGCGCAGTACGGCCGGCGCGCCTCATTTAAATAGTAATCGCCCCCCGGAGAGGAAGACCGCCTTGCGATGGAGGCACTTAAGTTACACGGCGTGTAATTTCTAGGTAAGTGCTTTGTGGATCGGGCACTTAGGTAGAAATTTTAAGGCCGTGTAACTTAACTGCTGAAATTTAAGTTAGGCTACGTTTTTGGGAATTTGGCCCTGCTGTTCCTAGTGATCAGGAACCGAGATATCTCTCCTCCTCTAGTCAGTCCCCTCCCCCCACAGCTAAAAACACCTCCCTAGGGAACACTTAACCCCTTGATCGCCCCCTAGTGTTATCCCCTTCCCTGCCAGTGACATTTATACAGTAATCAGTGGCTATTTTTAGCTCTAATTGCTGTATGAATGTCAATGGTCCCAAAAAAAATTCAAAAGTGTCCGATCTATCCAATGCAATGTTGCAGTCCCGCTAAAAATCGCTAATTACTGCCATTACTAGTAAAAAAAATTATAATAAAAATGGCATAACCGTATCCCCTATTTTGTAGACGCTATAACTTTTGCGCAAACCAATCAATATACACTTATTGCGTATTTTTTTTTACCAAAAATATGTAGACGAATACATATTGGCCTAAACTGATGAAACATTTTTTTGGGGGATATTTATTATAGCAAAAAGTAATACATTTCAAAATTGTCAGGCTTTTTTTGTTTATATTGCAAAAAATAAAAACTGCAGAGGTGATCAAATATCACCAAAAGAAAGCTCTATTTGTTGGAAAAAGTGACATCAATTTTGTTTGGGTACAACGTCACACGACCGTGCAATTGTCAGTTAAAGCGACGTAGTGCTGTGTCGCAAAAAAATGGCCTGGTCATTAAAAGGGGCAAATCCTTCCGGTCCTTAAGTGGTTAAATCTATTTGGTGGTGACACAAAAAACTTATAAGGGATTTTACTTCTTTCCTACTCTAATCTAAAACTAGAAGAAAAAAAATGGTCATACAATTTATTTAATACATTTAAATTAAAATACTCTTGGGTAGATATGATTACTATGGGGTAGATCCACAAAAGGTAGATACGCCGGCGTAATTTAAAATTTCCCGCGTCGTATCTTTGTTTTGAATCCTCAAAACAAGATACGACGGCATCTCGGCTAGATCCGAGAGGCGTAGGTCTTCGTACGCCTTCGGATCTTAGATGCAATTTTTCGGCGGCCGCTAGGTGACGTTCCCGTCGTAATCCGCGTTGAGTATGCAAATTAGCAAACTAGACTTTCTTCTCTTCCACTGTGTTTGTAAAGGTCATGTCCTGACCATATACCTTCTGCACCAGCAACATTATAATATAGGGTAAAGCACTGCACAAAGATAGAGGTTGACTATTCAGACTTTTAATCATTCTAATTGAGAAATTTCATAAAAGTAATCGGGTTGCTATCAAAATCATGGAAGTAAAAACCTCTTTCATATTAACTACTACACAGCAAGCTATTTATAGTATTTACCTGTGAAGGCTTATTTTCACACCGACATCATAAAACACTCTAAAACCATAAATATAATCCTATGTGTCAATAAAGTGGGACCAAACTTAAAAGGTGAAACATTGCAATGTTCTAAGGAACATCTAGAACAGCCGTTTTCAACCAGGGTGCCCAGGTCAGGGTGCCTTGAGGTTTCTTCAGGGGGGCCTTGGCAAAATGCCCAAAAATGTATCAAAAATTGTATACAAGCCAGCAGGTGGATCAAGTCTCCCTTTTAGTTACACAAAGCCACGGGTTTTCATTAGGCACCATTACGCTTTTCTAGACACCGGCATCTTAACAACCAATGACATCATAAGTTAATAAGGAAGATGTCTGTTGCCTCCATAGCATCCTTGTTTGACCCTCCTCTCACCCTCAGCACTGGGGTGACATTAGCTGACTGATAGAGAGAAATTGAGGGAGAAGAGAAATATTGGAATTAATAGTCAGTACCAGTGTGCAAAAGTGTCCTTGCTTTAGAAGAATAAATAACCTCTAACTTTGGGTGTCCTACTTGTATGGATGTTGTTGCATTGCATGTAAAGCTATTAGAATAGTTTTTTTACATTTTAGAATGGGGTGCCCTGAGACTGTCCATCATTTTAAAGGGAGTCTCGACTATAAAAAGGTTGAGAAACTCTTATCTAAAAGTGTTGTAAAAAGCCCCTGCTCGCTCGGTTCCACTCTCCTGATACTCCTCTGCTGCTATTGAATCAGATTGCAGATCGCAACGTCTGATGGTTCGGTCATCCGATACTCCGGGACTCGAACTACAGCTATGTGCCATTCAAATCCAGTTGTAATAGCTCAGAACAAACACCAGGCAGGCTGTATGTAAGTTCAGACAGGAATCTCACTTTATTGGATGCACACAACACACTTTTATACATAGCAGTTTGAACACCCCGCCCAAACAACCACTTTCCTATTAGTCAATTGTAAAGTACATTCTAGTCCTCACTTAGGTCCTCTTGGCCCTGCCAAGAGGACTTGAAACAGGGTGAGCAGGGATTGGTACGATAGCTTGAATAGGAGGACTGAGATGTGTAGTGACACAAAGAAGTCTTAAGGCAGCCATACACGGTTCGAATTTCGAAAGAATTTTCTTTTCTTTCGAAAATCGTATCAAAGAATTTTCGTACAAATTCGTACGAGTTAGTGTGCTGCAGCAACAGCTGATTTTTGTGCGGCAAACAAATTTGAAGAATCTGACATGTTGTACATTTTTGGAAAAACAAACGATTTTCTGATCAATGATGGGAGAATCGTGCGAGAAATGTAATAGAAAAAAATGCGCATGTGCAAGAAAAGAATATTCCCGGAGAGAAACGAATATTCCCGGCAACATGAAGGTTTGGTCGGCTGAATTTCAAAAATCAATGGTGCCATCATCGGATCACAAAAAAAATGAACTTTCTGATTTTGAAAAATAAATGTGTTCGAAATTCGACTGTGTATGGCCTGCTTTAGGAAATAAAGTACATAAACAAACAAACAAACAAACAAACAAACAGTCAAACACAGAACAATGCCTTCCTTTCAGACAATGGAGCCATCTGGAGGGGGTTAGCTTTAAGACAGGGCAGATTACCCACCACTGTGTAATAGAATCAAAGGACAAATACTTGAGTATTTCAAGGATCATGACAAGTGTTAATTGTGCCTAAGCAGTACCCTGAAAAATGTACCTTTTGTCTGGATTCCCTCACAAATCATAGTATTGCACTTTCTGGTATGGGTGCCTAAGCACTCCCATGCCTCTTACAGCCTCATAGCTGTTTATCTGTAGTGTGAAATCCGCTGCCTCTGGCCGTCAGTCTTTGGAACTGGAGTTAGTGATGTCACTACTGTGCTGCTCACTGTTCTCCTTGCTGGAGGCTCTGGCATGAGGAAGCAAAGCCCTGTCTCCACCAGGATTGTTGGCGCGATATGCGGGCACAATGCAGAACAAGGCATGTGAGCCAATAATGGGGGAAGGGTCAGCTAAAGGGAGACCACAGATAATACGGGGGATAGTTATTTGTCCTCTGTCATTTTTTGGGCACCATTTCCACAGTTCAGTTCCCCTTTATTCTAAACAAATAACAAATGTGATATATTTCCATTCACATAGCTAGGATTGTTTTGTTTTTATGGGTCATGTTTAACTTAACAATTTCATAATCTATTTGTATCTTGCCATCTCAAAATTGTTTTTAAAAGTGTGATACGTTCGTACTACAATGCAAAAGCCTACATTATTCTGAATTTGTGTTCTTCTAATTCAGAATTATTACTATGATGAACTTCATCCTATTTGTGTTTACCATTCATACATTTCCCTTCCACCAATTTTCTCTTTTCACACAGATTGCCTCATTCATTTTTATGCACAGATTGTGCAACATCTGCCTTGTGATTGTGTTCAATGAACAGTAGGTAATTTAGGAATGTTGTATATTAAAGCAAAATCTTTGAAAATTTCAGAAGACTCCCCTTATCTACAGTCCATTGTATTTGACTTTCTTATTATTAAAGTGATTGTAAAGGCTGTTTTTTGTTTGAGTTTTTTTTTTACTAATAATTTTGATATACTTGCCTGCTCTGTGCAATGGTTTTAATATCCCCAAGAAGATTAAAAAACACTTACAAGATAAAGGATGAAAAGGAGCATGTAGTAATTGTATCCAGGTGATGTTCCCAGTATGTAATACTTCCAGTAGGATCCAGAAAACAACAGCCGGTGGACGCTGCAGGCTCTGGATACACAATAACGCTGTCTCGGTCAGTGTGGAGGATAGAGCATGGAAATTACCTCAGCGGAAGTGGGACGAAAACCAGCATGGAACACAAACTCGGAACTGCTAGTTGGTCATTGGCTGAAGAAGGAACCAATCAGCAGTTCCGAAATGCGTCCCTTTCTGATGTTGTTTTCTGGATCCTACTGGAAGTATTACATACTAGGACCTTCCTGCTATCGGAACATCACCTAGATACACTTACTATATGCTCCTTTTCATCCTCTATCATGTAAGTGTTTTTTAATCTCCTTGGGGATATTAAAACGTTTTTATTTCTGCACTTAGCGGTACCTTTGTTTGTTTTTCTGTTTATCATTAGAGATTGCTTGTCTCTCTCTGAGTGTGGCCCTAAGTGTAAGAAGATGTCTATCCCTTCCAAAACAGACTTTATTTGCTAGATCCTGATATCCGGAGCGCCCTTGATATATACTTTTTTTCAAGAATTTTAACTTTAGGCCCCCATGCTGCCACTACTGTTGAAACAACTGTATAACAAATTCATTGAAATGTAATAATTATGTAAGTAAGTGCCCTAGACAATAGTTTTATTTGCCAAAAACTGGCCTGTGGATAGGGTAAAAGGTGGGCCTTTCATAGGCACATTTCTCAGAAAATGATGAGTGATAGATTGCCCATGCTCTTGAAGAGATCTATTAGGTAGATTCACAGACAATCGCCTAAACTTGCGGCGGCGTAGCTTAGCGTGTTTAGGCTACTCCGCCGTAAGTTAGCTAGGCAAGTACATGATTCTCAATGTACTTGCCTGCTATGTTACGGCGGCGTAGCCTAAAGCAGGCGGGCGTAAGGGCGCCGAATTCAAATGTGTGTTGGGGGGCATGTTGTATGCTAATAGTGCTTGACATTATTTTTTTACTGCGCATGCGCCGGGCGCCTACATTTCCCAGTGTGCATTGCGGCTAAGTACGCCGCACGGGCCTATTGATTTCGACGTGGACGTAAACTACGTAAATCCCGATTCGCTGACGACTTACGCAAACAACGTAAAAAATTGAATCTCGCGGCGGGAACGGCGGCCATAATTTAACATTGTTATTCCACCTAATAGATGGAATAACTTTAGGCCTGCTAATGCCTTACGGAAACGGTGTAAATCGACTGCTGCGGCCGGGCGTACGTTCGTGAATCGGCGTATCAACTCATTTACATATTCTACGCCGACCGCAATGGAAGCGCCACCTAGCGGCCATCTGAAAAATTGCAATCTAAGATAGGACGGCGCAAGCCGACCTATCTTAGATATGTTTAAGCGTATTTCTCTGTTTGAGCATACGCTTATACTGATAAGTCGGCCTAACTCTACCTGAATCTACCTATAAATTTCTAGAACTGAGCCTGATATTTCATTTTTTCTTTAAAGGGACCATTTTATGTAATTCAGAAAAGGAAACAGTCACAAAACAATGTCTCAATTCTAAAATGTGCAAGGTATAACTAAGGGGTTATCCCTCGCATGTCCCAGTTATTCAGATTATGTCCAAAAGTTTGGAAATCTCAGCATCACACCTACAATTATCCACATAGTATAAAAGAATTCATAAAAATATTAATTAAACTGCGCTCTCTATTGAGTGTGTGCTATACACAAAAAATCATACCGTCAGTGAGTGCAATATCAAACAAAATCACTTTTTCTTCCTGCATTGTATATTCGCTTTTATATTGCCTATTGAGATGGAACTTTTTAATAAAATTGTGAACTTCCCTATGGGAGCCTGTTCTCTTCTTTTCATCACCCCACGGATGTCTGAAGATCTGGCAGCATGATCCGAGTTCACTAGGATCTCCCTTGGCTGAATCGTTGGAATATCTGCACCTTTCTGCACATATGACTACCTGTAATGGGTGTCACGGTTACATAGTAGGTGAGGTTGAAAAAAGACACAAGTCCAACCTATGTGTGTAATTATATGTCAGTATTACATTGTATAGTCCTGTATGTTGTGGTCGTTCAGGTGCTTATCTAATAGTTTTTTGAAATGATTGCTGCTCCCCGCTAAAACCACTGCCTGTGGAAGATAATTCCACATCCTTCCCGCTCTTACAGTAAAGAATCCTCTACGTAGTTTAAGGTTAAACTGCTTCTCTTCTAATTTTAGTGAATGGCCGCGTGTCTTTTTAGATTCCCTTAGATAGGTGATGGTGGAGGAAGATTCACAGACAGTCACCCCTAATTGTCTATACCAGCACAAATATTTTTTCTGCAAAGATTTATCTCTTTTGACATTGCACTTTATAGATATTGCACTCTATATTGGACACTTTATTATATTTGCTATTTATGCACTTGCACTTTATATATTCAATATTTGTATTGTATAATTTATAGCGATTGTCACTCGCTGGTGACACCAAGTGATTTTGTTTGATATTGCACTCACTGATGGTATGATTTTTAGTGTATAGCACACACTCAATAAGACCTGGACCATTATGCAGGTAAAGGACCTGGCCAGTTTTTGCGATTCGGCACTGCGTCGCTTTAACTGCAATTGCGCGGCCGTACGACGTGGCTCCCAAACAAAATTGGCGTCCTTTTTTTCCCCACAAATAGAGCTTTCTTTTGGTGATATTTGATCACCTCTGCGTTTTTTATTTTTTGCGCTATAAACAAAAATAGAGATTTTTTTTCCTCAGTTTAGGCCGATATGTATTCTTCTACATATTTTTGGTAAAAAAGTTGCAATAAGCGTTAATTGATTGGTTTACGCAAAAGTTATAGCGTCCACAAAATAGGGGATAGTTTTATGGCATTTTTATTATTATTATTATTATTTTTTTACTAGTAATGGCGGCAATCTGCGATTTTTATCATGACTGCGACTTTATGACGGATACATCGGACACTTTTGACACATTTTTGGAACCATTGTAATTTTTACAGCAATCAGTGCTATAAAAATGCACGGATTACTGTGAAAATGACACTGGTAGTGAAGGGGTTAACCACTAGATGGCATTAAGGGGGTTAAGTGTGCCCTAGTGTGTGACAGGACAGTGATAACTGTTTCCGATTACAGGAAGCTGTGATCACTGTCCTGTCACTAGGAAGACTGGGGAAATGCTTGTTAACAGAAGCATTTCCCCCTTCTTCCTCACTGTGACACGATCGCACGTATGCCCGCAGACATTGAGGCCGCGGGTCCCGCGGTCGGAGTCACAGAACTCTCGGCGGGCGTGCACGTCCACAATGCCGCTTCCCTGTCTGTGCCATGCTGTTGAAGTATATCGTAGTGCACTGGTCGGCAAGCAGTTAATTTTTTTTTTCATAACATAGGGGACAGAGTACCCCTATGTGATGATTTTTTAGTGACAGGCTCGCTCTCTCTCTTTCTAAAAAGGCGCTGCATGTCTTCTCTAGGTTCCACTGGATTTATTGCAATGCTAGCCAGGGAAAGTGACAAGGTGACCTGGAAGTGGCGTCATATACGTTGATTTCCGGGTCACCCACAAGAGGGGGAGGAGAGCAGACATGTGTTCGCTCTCCTCCCTCTACTTCACCCGCCGGCATCCGCTGTGTCGCTTTAAGGCCCGCAGATGAGCAAGTGGAGCCCAAAATACATGGTAGCGGTGCGCCATTACCGAAGGGGGGGAGTGTGGAAGCAATCAGACGGCAGCGCAGCCATCCGAATGCTTCCATCTGACAGGCTGGAGTCTCCTTGTCAGTTTTACACATAATCCAGGTGGTTGCAGACATCTGATTGTGTGTGAACCCCCCCCCCCCCCCCCGCTGTCAGGTCTATACAACGTACAAATCTAGCAGCGTAAGGGTTAAATCTTATCTGCCATATTACAAATGTAATAAAGTTGTGAAGTTATTGCCCTGCTTTGCATCATCAGCAAACACTGAGATGGAACCATTTATTCCAAACTCAAAACGGTTAATGAACAAGTTAAACAGAGCCCTGGGGCATGCCGCTCACAACTCTAGACCATTCAGAAAAAATATGCCATTAATCACCACCCTCTGGACTCGCCCCTGCAACCAGTTTTCTATCCAAGTACATACACTATCATCAATGCCAATTTGTAAATTTAGGGCCAGATTCTCAAAGGCGTTACGACGGCGCAACACCATTAGCGCCGTCGTAACACCTCATCTGGCCCCGGGTATCTATGCGACTGATTCTCAGAATCAGTTTCGCATAGGTACCCATTAGATCTGACAAGCGTAAGGCTGTTACGCTGTCAGATCTTAAAAGTAATTTTTTTTCCCGCCGCTAGGTGTCGCATCGTCGCTTTTCCCCGTCGTCTATGCAAATGAGGTAAGTACGGCGATTCCCGAACATACGCGAGGTCGACGCAGCAAATTAACGTCGTTTGCGCAGCGTACCCGACGCGTAAGGTTGCCCCTGCTAATTAACAGGCGCAACCAATGTTAACTATGGCCGTCGTTCCCGCGTCGAATTGAATAAAAATTAAGTCGTTTGCGTAAGACGTCCGTGAATGGCGCTGGACGCCATTTACGTATACATCTAGGCAAATGACGTCGGGGCGACGTCATTTAGCGCAATGCACGTCAGGTAATTTACCCGACGGAGCATGCGCAGTACGCTCGGCGCGGGAGCGCGCCAAATTTAAATGGTGCCCGCCCCATTTGAATTGGGCGGGCTTGCGCCGAGCAATCTAACGCTACACCGCCGCAAGTTTACAGGTAAGTGTTCTGAGAATCAGGATGTAAACCTGTAGACCTGCGGCGGTGTAACGTAGAGCTCATATATTACGCTGCCCAGGAGCAGCGCGAATGTATGAGAATCTGGGCCTAAGTGTTAATGGGGTACTGTATCAAATGCCATAGTGAAATTTAGATACACTACAGTGGAACCTCGGATTGCGAGTAATGTGGTTAAAGAGCGTTTCGCAATACAAAAAATGTATTTTAAAAAATCCTAACTCGCTTTGCGAATGTGTTGTCTCGCAAAATGAGCAGGATTCAAGCCAAAGGGATGTGCAGTACCGCATTTGTGCTGAGGTGGGAGGGCGCGGGAGCCAAGCGGAGCTGAACAGCGCTGTTCGATAATGCTCGGAAAGACGCGGAAACACTCCATTCCCAAGCCTTTCTGAGATTTGCCAAGGTCAGCCGGTGTCCTCTGCTTTTCCGGCCGTTTCCGAGGCTCTCCCTCCTCTGGCCACATGCGGTATTGCATGCCATTGAAGTCAATGCAGAACTAATTGTTTTCGTTTCCATTGACTTCAATGGGGAAACTCGCTTTGATATGCAAGTACTTTGGCTTACGAGCATTCCCCTGGAACGGATTATGCTTGTAATCAGAGGTTCCACTGGATATCCAAAGGCTTCCTTTATCCAAATTATAACTTACCTTCTTAATAGAATATTAAAAGCTTGGTCCGGCAAAAACGATCTTTCATAAACCAATGCAAGCAAAGTCAGTGATTCTCACCCCTTCCCTACTCTAACCAAAATCAATAGAAGATGTTTCCTTCAGACTCACTTTGCGAATATATGATATTTTTGGATAATTTTGCAGAAGGGGTGCCGCTTCTGGTAATGTTTTGATATTAGCATTCTGTATTATGTATCTATGCAATGCCAAAATCTTGGTAATCTGTAAAAAATGTCTGCCATTGTAAGAAATTATAATGAAAGAATGTGGTCAACAATTCAGGGAAGTTCTATTCTGTGCCATTTACCATATAAAGTATAGTGTCACAAATGAATATCAATCCACCACACATATCCTTTTATAACACATTTTAATATTAAAAGGTAATTGTACATTTGTTTTATAAACCAGTTGCATAAAATAGACCAGTTATATGAAAGCTTTGTGTCTTTTAAGGCTTTGTCACAGTAATGTTTTTACTGTTTTCCCTCATAAAAATAGTGCAAATTGTAAAAATACATAATTAGAAAAAAAGTTTAGTTCCGTACAGGTACTGGCAGGTCTCTTGTAGATGTGGGTTGGCACAAGTCTTTGTAGATCTCTTGTAGAAGAAGGAGGTCATCACAAGTCCTTGTGCTTCTCTTGCAGATTCGAAGGTTGATTCCATGGAGGATCTTGTTGCTCGCTTTAGATGTTAATCATATTTCTACAAGGTCTCTTAGCTCTAGAATAAGTGTGAGTGAAGAATCTACACAACATCTTGTAGAGCCATTGCGATGATCGCTGAATGAAGTAATGAAGGTATTGTCAGATGTTCAGTACAAATCCTTATAGATTTCTTGCAATAGTGGATGAAGGCTCATCTCGGCCTCCGTTTTCCTTATAACCTGCAAATGCTGAACATGCTCTGTCACCACTTGTCTAAGGTCCGTCATCTTTTGGAGAAGTTTAGCAAAGAGCTGGGAGGAGTCTGGGTGGTTTATCTTAAGCTGTAGCTCCAACGCTTGTAGCATTGTGTCCTGAATGTCTTCTATGGGCTTCACATTTAACAATCCGGGACGATCTGGAAAAAAAAAATACAGAAAATTGAAGAACAACAATTTAAAAATGTCCCATTATGGTTGAACTGTAGGCAGATATGACACAAATGAATACAATTCTGTAATTACAGTATCAATAAAAATAAATAAAAAAATTCACCCAGTGAAAGTACCAAGAATTTATCGGAGGATATCGGAGAACTGGAGAAAGTGCAGAGAAGGGCAACCAAACTGATAAGAGGCATGGAGGAGCTCAGCTATGAGGAAAGACTAGAAGAACTAAATTCATTCACTCTTGAGAAGAGGAGAATAAGGGGGGATATGATCATCATGTACAAATATATAAGGGGTCCATATAGTGAACTTGGTGTTGAGTTATTCACTTTACAGTCAACACTGAGGACAAGTGGGCACTCTCTACGTCTAGAGGAAAAGAGATGTCATCTCAAAATACGGAAAGGTTTTTTTCTGAGTACTAAGATTTGTAGGTAAAGTTGATCCAGGGAAAATCTGATTGCCTCTCGGGGGATCAGGAAGGAATTTTTTCCCCTGCTGTAGCAAATTGGATCATGCTCTGCTGGTTTTTTTTGCCTTCCTCTGGATCAACTGTGGGTATGGAGTTGGGTGTATGGGATTGTACTGTGTTTTTTATTTTGTTTGTTTATTTTTTTGTGGTTGAACTGGATGGACTTGTGTCTTTTTTCAACCTGACTAAATATGTAACTATGTAATTCCTTTACATATGTGGGAGAGGAAGAACCAGTACAAGAAGCCAATCAAATCATGTGCTGACAGGAAGCATGCTGAAGACAAAGTAACATAAACACAGAGATAAGCTCATCATTGTGCTGCTTCTCTTTTCACTGTCCAGTCACAGGCTAAAAAGGGGCCAGAATGATATGGACTCAGAGGAAGCAGATTGAATAATGCTGACCATCAGGCTGAAGACATCTAGTGCCAGCAAAAAGTACTATGGGATCAATCTCAAGATTGAAGGTGACTATTGCAAAAATAGCTGACTTTGCTATTTTTTCTTTCAATGGGCTGTTCATTTTTATCTTGGCATTTTTCAGTGCTACTTTAAAAAAAAATTCAAGCCGATGCCATTGTTGCCAGACTGGCAGTGCAAGCTGTCCGCTGACATCCGACCCGATCCGATCCGCTAAAAACAGACGTATGGGGACACGTATCGGATCGGGTAAGATTTGATAAAAACGGACATGCTGTCCGTTTTCATCAGATCGCTCCATAGGAGACAGCGGTGCCCGACAAGCCCCCTCCCCGCTCAGTGAGCAGAGAGGAGCTTGTCATCCGTCGGCTCAGCGGAGATCTGCGGACAGATCTCCCGCTGAGCTGGCGGGAGCAGGCGGACTCCGTATCGACGGAGTCCGCCTGTGTGAATGAGGCCTTACAGGTGCTGGCTCTGCAACAAATTAGGAAGGAAGATAAAGTCCTGGATGGCCGCAAACCGTTGAAGGCATCTTTCTTGATATCTTATGTAGCAGATGAAATCCATTACAGTTACTTCATGTTACAGAAGACAGGAAAAGATGCTGATGCGTTTCACACCGTATGGAGGTGCTTAATCAAAGCTATGATTAAGCACCGTCATACGGTGTAAAACGCATCAGTAGCTTTTCCTGTCTTCTATAACATGAAGTAACCTTATTTCACACTGGGGCTGCTCCACATTAGCAGTAATGCGCAGCTAGTTTTAGTGGTACTTTACCGTCGTTTTAGCTGCGCTTTTCGGTCGCTAGCAGGCGCTTTTAACCCCCACTAGCGGCCGAAGAAAGGGTTAAAACTGCCCACATTGCAGCGATTGCAAAGCACTTTTCAGGCGTATAGGAAGTGCTGCCCATGCATTCCAATGGGCAGGGGCGGATTAGGAGCACTGTATACAGCACTCCCAAACCACCACAAAGATGTTGCTTGCAGGACTTATTGTAACATAGCACAAGCGCACCGCTCCAGTGTGAAAGCACTCGGGCTTTCACACTGGGGTGGCATGGGAGGCGTTTTTCAGGCGCTATTTTTAGCGATAAAGCACCTGAAAATTGTAAGTACAGTTAAGTACAGTTAAGCTGATATGCAGTATATTACATTTTTGGTTTAGGGGTTTAGATATGTGTTATTTATGATCGTGTAAATGCTCCTAGGAGGAAAGATTATTCTGTCTGTATATTGGATTTAATTGGTCAATCTTGTGTCCTCAATTTAACGCACATACTGTATATGAGCAAACAAAAGATGTGCTGGCTTTTTCTGAAACAGAGATGGTGACAGTAAAACTTTATAAAAGTTGCAGTCTTCTTCTAGTTTTTATTGCTATATGTGTTCCTATTGTCACTGGGAAAGTGATTAAAGTGTATTTAACCGCTTGGCGACCATGTCACAAACATATACGTCAGCAGAATGGCATGGCTGCACAAAGCTTTGAATTTTGCACCGTGGCGGCGAGCTTTGTGACCGTGCCCACGGGACCTGCAGACTCGATGTCTCCCGGTGTCCCGCGATTGTGTCACGGAGCTGCAGAACAGAGAGATGCCTGTGTAAACTTACCGTTTTAGAGAGCGATCTTCTCCGCTGCTTCCGGGTATGGTCTTCGGGACTGGGCGTTCCTATTTGATTGACAGGCTTCCGACAGGCTTCCGACGGTCGCATACATCGTGTCACGAGTACCCGAAAAAAGCCGAACGTTGGTGCGGCTCTATACAGCGCGTGCGCACCGACGTTTGGCTACTTTCGGAAATAGTGACGCGATAGATGCGACCGTCGGAAGCCTGTCAATCAAATAGGAACGCCCAGTCGCGCAGCCCATACCCGGAAGCGGCGGAGAATATCGCTCTCTAAAACGGTAAGTACTGCTTCGATTTAAAAAAAACTACCCGATTCCCCTTGACAAAATAAGCCTCAATCTAAGGTTAAAAATTAACTTTTCGGGTGAACCTCCACTTTAAGCCCTGTACACACGGGCCAGAATCTCGTCAGGAAAAAAACGTTGTCTTTCCTTACGAGATTCTTGCCAAGAATCTCTTGCCGCCCGAGTGTACAGACACTCCTTTTAAAAGAACCACGGTTCTTTTGAAAGGCAAGAACGCGGTGACGTCATCACGTACGACGAGCGTCGTCTTGCCGCCATCTTGCTGCACCCTACCTATGCCTAGGAAGCTACCGCGCATGCGTCAAAGTCATTTTGAGCATGCGCGGGTTTCCACGGCGACAGGTAAGTATACACACTCTCGGGTTTCTCGGCAGGAAAACACTCCTGAGAATCACAGCGAGAAAATAGAGAGCAGGTTCTCTATTTTTCTCATCAAGATTTTAGGCAGTTTTCTTGACAAGAAACCTGAAAGCATCATACACACGCTCGGTATACTCGGCAAGAAAGCTCTGCCAGCAGTTTTCTTGCTGGTTCTTGCCGAGTAAACCGAGCGTGTGTACGAGCCTTTACAGTACATTTATGGCAGAGGACCATTGCCCGGAATGCAGAATTCTTGCACTATGGACATTCGGCCCTGGGCACCTACCGACCTAAACATTTCTATTGTTAGTTGCATCGTCAAGCCCTGTCCCGCCACAGCAGCTGTAAATTTCTCATAGAGTTTGGCAGCCTGCCTGTGCTCACAGCTAAAGGCTAGCGCTCCATGCATCGGGGCTAAATGCCCAGTGTGCTTGGGACTTTAGCGTGAAAAAGAAGGACAAACTATATAAGCTCAATGATGGGTTCCATTTAAGAGGGTGTCATAGGTGCATTTATTACAAATTCTCTGTAAATTATAAAGGCTTTAACAAACTAATAGCTAGATTCACGTAGGGCGGTGTATGTTTGAGCCGGCGTAGCGTATCGTATTTACGCTACGCCACTGTAAGTTAGAGAGGCAAGTGCTGTATTCACAAAGCACTTGCGTCCTAAGTTACGGCGGCGTAGCGTAAATGTGCCGGCCTAAGCGCGCCTAATTTAAATTGTGAAGAGGTGGTCGTGTTTTATGCTAATGAATCGTGACCCGACGCGATTGACGTTTTTTACGAACGGCGCAAACGCTGTCCGTGGACATATACCAGTGCGCATGCTCCAAATTACGCCGCAAAGACTTATTGGTTTCGACGTGAACGTAAATTAAGCCCAGCCCCATTCACGGACGACTTACGGAAACGACGTAAAAATTTCAAAATTCGACGCGGAACCGACGTCCATACTTAACATTGGCTGGGCCAGATTTTTTTGGACTAACTTTACGCCTGAAAACGCCTTACGTAAACGGCGTATCTTTACTGCGACGGGCAAGAGTACGTTCGTGAATAGGCGTATCGTGCTGATTTACGCATTCTAGTCGTAAATCAGCATACACGCCCCTAGCGGCCGGCGTAAATAGTCAGCTAAGATACCCGCAGTCGTATCTTAGCTACATTTAAGTGTATCTCAATTTGAGAATACACTTAAATGTACGACGGCGCAGATTCAGAGTTATGGCGGTGTATCTACTGATACGCCGGCGTAAACCTCTCTGAATCTGGCTATAAATATATACATTTATGAGATTAATGTAATATAATATCAGATTGTATTATATAGTACTGAACAAGACCATAATCTACATCTAGACCTGGTTTAAACCTGCTGTATTTATATAGTCTACAACTACAAGGAAATTAGCACAGTAAACTTATCCTCAGATGACATGGCTTTAATCTCACGTTTACTGGACAGTTACACTTTAACCAATCTGCTTTCTCTGCCTAATGATGATGCCAACTCTTATAAAATCTGAATGTAGCTGAGCGCAATGGCACAAGTCCTGCCTAGTACTAGCGACAAAGCCAAAGCACCAGGAAAGAAGAGAAGCAGCTAGAATATCTTTTCACTGGTGTCTGGTAGTGTCTATGTAAACCCTACAATGGACTACTCTTATTTGGTCCATTTTGGTCTGTTAAATATACAATTGAAAAGGTTTGCATATATCTTGTTGTATCTGTTCAATATTTGCAAAAATATCTGTTGATCCTGCCAATAATATAGTAAGCTGATATCTTCATGTGCTCCATGGCTCTGCTACACTCTTATCAGTTACATTGTTCCCAGTTTTTCTGTGAACTACAGAACACCTCCTGCTAGGTTATAGAGAAGAGGAGAAGGAAGGTGTTCTGTAGCCCTGCCCTACAGTGGCAACAATACTCCTCAAAGATACAGTATGGTGAGTGAGCATTGTCACCCTAGCACAGAAAGTGTGTTACCGCCGAGATCAGCAGGTAAAGGGCAAAAAGCTTGAAAAAAAGCTATACAGGTTAGATGATGGTCACCTGATCCTACCAGTTTCGACTCTATCAAGCTACAATATTTACAGTAGAAGCCCTAGATGGAGTGGGTATTATGTATCTGTTACCACAACTGAGATATGTATGTAGCGCCCTGCTCCCAATGATTGGTGTGCTATGCTAAATTTAGAGGGCGTCTGAGCCTATAGTTGGGCTCAGACTTTACTAATTCCATGGAAATTAGCCTCTGTTCTGGCTATGGTTGTGCTCGAAAGAAGTTTTCCCCTGTTGCCTGTAGGTGGCGTTACCACCTCAGGCTCGTGTTGGAACTCGGACGAACCATGGTGTGTTAAGTGACCCTTCTCTGCAGCAGCCCAGTGGGAGTGGTGCCCCGCGGTGCATACTGGGAAGGGATACTTAAGGGGCAGACGCCGTTTTTCGGGTCCTACGCCTCGTGGCCCTCCTGGCACGTGTGTGTGATTCCAGCCCTGGGACCACGTTGGTCCGAGGCTGCATCTCTATCGGGTAGGCCCAGCTATGCTGGCAGGGGTCTATGATACTAGAAGGGATCCCAAGCTGTCCATCCAAGTGGGGGAAGCTTCTTAACAAAGGAAACCGGGGGAGGTCCTGCCCTGGAGGAGCCCAAGCGAGGCATGCTGATGTCTCGGGATAGGCCTGGTGACCTCGTTATAAAAGGATCCACTACTCAATTTGTCTTACAGTCCGCCGGATCGGCTTAAAGGCTCTTTGACTGTAAGGCAGGAAGTTTGGGACTTAAATCCTGTGGCAGAGGATTCCTGACTATCCATTTTTTGTTCTCAGACGGTCTGTGGCAGAGACTGTTCTCATACTGTCCGTGCATCATTCCGGCTGCTGGGCCATGTAAGAGGGGTCTATCCAGGAGTGAGTGGTGAATACAGGAACTTTAGATACATTTTGTGCATTCTGTACCGCGTACCTGAACCTTCCCCTTCTCTCCTTCTACCTTCTACTTTCTTCACAAGTTTTATGCAGCAAAAATAAAACCTAACAGTTGAAGGTTTTACATCTTGTGTGGACATTGCAATTTTTACAGACTTTCTTCCCTGGACAACGAACGTAGAGGTAATGTGCAAAACCCAATTTAAACCAGCAGCTCCTTTGGGGGTAGTGCTACACATCCCTTACTACAAGAAAACATAGTTGCAATTTGAAGAGCAAGGAGAATCCCCAATTTTTTTTTAGCAATACATTTTTATTTAAAGTTATTGAGAATCCCCAACTTTTATTATGTGTCTCCACTAGGAGATATGCCCTTGCAACTTATTACAGTGGCAACTGAAATAGTTTGTTTTTCGCCTTACTTACTAGGACAAACAGAAAGAGTAAATCTCAATGGGGACACAGGCAGCAATAAAAGCTTAATAGGGGTGCTAACCTATAAATGGAATGGAGTTCCAGTTACCTACTGACTATAGTAGACATGTTAGACCAATCATGCTAGGGGAAAGACTGAACAGAGCTGATCCATTAAAGGCAGGCCATACACAGAGCAAAGAAATTCGCATGATTGCCCCGTCAACACAGACAGTGTCGGGAGGGGAATCCCTTCAGCCGATCCATTGTATTCTACCAGGGGGGGCCGCTTACAATGGATCGGCGGGAGGGAAGACATTGATAATTGCAAGTGTCTATATATTCAACTTGTTTATACATGTTCGAATCTTGGCTGGTTCCTGCTGAACCGGTTGAAATTCAAACCATCTATGGCTGACCTTATTCTCCCAATACAATTATAAAATAAGGGTGTCTGCCAGTGGCGGCCTGGCCATTTGCGGCGCTCCGGGCACCACCCCCTCTCTCCAGCCACCCCCTATATGACTAATGGATAGATTCATGCATGGCATGAAATCTATCAACGGCTGACGCTACCACCCCCTATTCAGGCGTCCGGCCCCTTTCCGGATGCCAAGCACCTGAATTACAGCGGCGTGGGTATATTTTTGAAGCGCCTGATTAGAGCCATAAGCTCTAATGGGCTTCAAAAAAGGTGAACTCATGGTGAAGAGCATTGCGCTACGAGCCCACCCAGGTGTTGCAACAGCAAATTAATATTTGCAGTTGTAACACTGATCCCCAATCCAGCCAATAAGAAGCAGGTCTGAGACTGGTTCTCTGATTGGCCGAAAAGAGAAGACTCCCGATTGGCCGACCGTGGAGAGCAGGGGAAGGAGGGAGGAAATGGAAGCCAGAGCCAGGAGGGAGGAAAATGAGGTTGAGCCACTGCCGCTGCTGAAAGAGGATCCGAAGCGCTGATTACATGGCATGATTCAGTGCACCAGACCCGCCGACTGACGGGGGAGTGGAGTTTGGTGTTACTGTTTGCTGCCCCCCCAAAGGAAATAATCGCCGGCAGCCACTGGTGCCCAATTCATAGATATGTGGGCAATACAAGTGTATACATCAATGACGTCAACAGAGACTTGAGGCTGTATTGAGAATGCATGTCTGTCTACTGTTTATGCATGATGTGCCGGTTACTGTATAAAAGAAATAGACACTTGAATATTCTTGCAGAAACCTTTTTCACTTATATAACCAGTTATTCCTTGTCAAGTAATTTAGTCCTGGAGGAAATGTTGCCAATGTGCCATGATAATCATGTTATTAATGGCTAACCAGGCCTCTGTGTGCATGTGATTCTATGCAATTTAAGCTCTTCATGTATACCGTTTTATTTATAAACAAGTCGCTTGCTGATTATAAGTTCCTACTGAACATGTAAAAAGATCAAAGGAATTCTTCAGTTTACCATTTATGAATAACAGGGAGGACAAAATAAGGCCACATTTGTTATCATTTCTAAGGAAAATTCATCAATTGAGAAGAACATGGGCCATTGCTGACCTTCTGAAAATCATAGTTGCCTGGCTGTCATGGAGAATCTCTGGTTTCAGTATTTTCTAAGTCACTGACCCAAGAACAAAAATGTGAACTATTGCAGCTGACCAATACCTTCATTTTGGGGCTGCATTACCACACACATATATATATATATATATACACACATAAAAAGGTGAGAAGGGATGTTTTGCAGGTCTAACACATTTGCTGTCCTAGGGCGATAACATTGCCACTTCACATATACAGTGTATTGAAGGCCTCTTGAGCCCCTTAGGGAAAGAGAGCCTTGACTGATGGGGGCATGGCCAGGTACTGGACAAGGCGGTGGTCACGGAAGGATTGGTTAGTTTGTAGGATGGGTTGGGCCTGAGCTCAGGTAAAAGGGATCGCCCCAGGGAATTCTGGGTCTTTTTGGAAGCGTGCTGTGAAGAGCTGCCCACCCTCCCGCCCCTTTTTTGTTATGGTATGTCACAGCTTGCTGTGTTTTTTTTACCTTGCCAGCAGAAAGTGGCCATAGTGGGCCATGCCATTTATGGACACCAGAAGTAGGCAGCCTGTCCAGCACTTATGGTAAGGACAGGCCCCTCCCCCCCCTTTTGGAATGGTGCTCACAGTACAACTGTGACTGGCACTGGTTATAAAATGTTGAAAACGTTATGTTTGCTTCAATAAATACAGTTTTGCCTCCATTAGAAATACAACTAATTTGGCGTTCAGCACAGAGAACATCTTACCTCCACTAAGTATGATGACAGCTATGAAGATGGCTAGATCGCTGTCGTCCAGTTCTAGTGCATTAAACCTAATGGCAAATTCAAACTTGGGTTCCATAAACCCAGAAAAGGGTTTCCTTAAACTCTTGAGAAACTCCCGAGTCATGAAGCCTTGTCCATCAGCAATGAGAACACCATCTTTATTCATGAGAGATGCCAGCATTGTAAATATGATCTCATGGACACCATACTTCAAGAGAGTTACTTGGTCGTTCAGGTCCAGGCTGACAAATCCCGGGATGTTTTTGGCAAATTCAGTGATCTCTCGCACAGCTTCCACAGAACGAGACTGACACCTCTGAAAAATGCGAATGGCAACTTCCTTGTTTTGCTCCATATAGGGCGACAGGGAGTATTGGTACTTGATTTGATCCTCTCCCATCATAAGAGAATTCATATCGTAGATTACCACAGGCTAAAGGAAAGAGATACATGCTATTAAAATACATACTTTTACAATATAGACTCATAAACTACTTATATAAATTCCCTCACTGCTAATAATTAAAAACCACTAGTAAAAGTTCTCTAAAAGGGAATTTATGTTTTAATTTTTTTTTTAAATATACCTGTTTGTAAGTTTGTATACCTGCATATGTAAAAAGGTACGTGAAGGTAGCCATATTAGATTGTTACATGTTCAGGCTATGCTTCCTGTGCAGGTCTACACGGTAGTTATCCTTTACTGCTCTTCTTAAAATGTAAGACTATGATTTAGTCAACTCACTAAGAGCAATGGGCCAGATTCAGGTACAAATACGTTACGCTGCGGCGGTGTAACATATCCCATTTACATTACACCGCCGCAGGTTTACAGCGTAAGTGCCTGATTCACAAAGCTCTTACCTGTAAACTTGCAGCGGTGTAACGTAAATCCGCTCGGCGCAAGCCCGCCTAATTCAAATGGGGCGGGCACCATTTAAATTAGGCGCGTTCCCGCGCCGAACGTACTGCGCATGCTCCGTCCGTCAAATTACCCGACGTGCATTGCGCTAAATGACGTCGCAAGGACGTCATTGGTTTCGATGTTAACGTAAATGGCGTCCAGCGCCATTCACGGACAATTTACGCAAACGACGTGAATTTTAAAATTTCGACGCGGGAACGACGGCCATACTTAACATTGGCTAGACCACCTAGAGGGCAGCCTTAGTTTTACGCGGCGTATCTCGACGGAAACAACGTAAATTTAGAGCGACGGGTAAAGCGTACGTTCGTGAATCGCCGTAACTAGTCATTTGCATATTCTACGCCGACCGCAATGGAATCGCCACCTAGCGGCCGGCCTAGAATTGCATCCTAAGATCCGACGGTGTAAGTCAATTACACCTGTCGGATCTTAGGGCTATCTATGCGTAACTGATTCTATGAATCAGCCGCATAGTTACGACGGGCGGATCACAGAGATACGACGGCGTATCAGGAGATACGCCGTCGTATCTCTTTTGTGAATCTGGCCCAATGTGCCCCTTCCTCGGCTGATATTTTATCTCAGCAGTTGTTTAGAAGTTAGGCCGAGTCTCTACATAATAATAACTCAAAATTTGTACTTGCTACATTTGTATCACACTACACTAAACAAGCTGTCAGGAAAGAAATATGAGGCTACCAATCAAAAAAAAAAAATGTGTCTATCAGCTCTGTATAGTATATAGCCAGCTTAAGTACCGTATTTATCGGCATATAACACACACTTTTTCCCCCTTAAAATCAGGGGGAAATCCTGGGTGCAGGCTATACGTACCCAGGTATCTGTAAGCAGGTACCCCTGCTGTCTGTAAGGGGAAGAGGAGCGAGCGCCGCCGATATACACATAGCCGAGTGTACTGTGTACTCAGCTAGGCTCGGGTCTGCTCGCAGTCAAGCCCAGTCCCACCATTGGACCTGTGTTAGGTCCATCATAGGAGCCTGGGCAAGGGGCGTGACTGCGAGAGGAGCCGAGTACACAGGACATCCGGTTCTGTCTATCTCTGCGCCGCGGCGGTAATTTTAAACGTTCAGAGTGCAAGGACACTGGGCAAGGCTGCATGGACACTGGGCAAGGCTGCATGTACACTGGGCAAGGCTGCATGGACACTGGGCAAGGCCGCATGGACACTGGGCAAGGCCGCATAGACACTGGGCAAGGCTGCAATGACACTGGGCAGGGCTGCAGACAGATGGACACTGATCATTCTGCAACAAGGGACAAGGCTGCAGATGGACACTGATAAGGCTGCATTGATGGGCATTTAAATGTAAATTTTTATCCTTAAACTTCCCTCCTAAAAGTTTTTTTCCTTAAAATTCCCTCCTAAACTTGGGGTGCGTGTTATACGCCGATGCATGTTATACGCCGATAAATACGGTAATTTAAACAGGCAAATTCGGAAGGCAAAGAAGAGTCAGAAGGCCTAATCTGCACAACTGGCCAGTGATTCAAAGTTCTGAAGTTAAATGTCACTATAACAGCCAGTCAACTAGCACAGCCGTGAGGCAGAACCTTTTGGTTCAATACCTTGAGTCACTAACTCACTATGCAGATACTTCTGATTTTTCTCCTTATCTTCATACTTGGCCATTTCCCAAAGAGGTCTAAAATGGCCGTCCCCATATTTTGTTTAAAGGTTCATTTTAATAGTTATCTTAAAATAAAATGTACTTTAATGTATATCTTTAGCCAAACATGCTGCTGTTTCCTATTGATAAGATGTCCCCTCACCTCATGTTCTGAAAATGCAACAGGAAGTGCGTGGAAATCTCTCAAAAGCCCTTTTTTTTTCTTCTCATTTCTGTCCCTGGGACAATTAACATCCTGACAAAAAGGGAGGGCAAATCTGTCCAATGGGGTTTCAGCCAGCATTGAAGAACCTCAAGTTTCTAAAAATTCATAACTCTATTTAAAAAAATCTTTGGCTTTAGATACATTTGAGTGTTTTCTATTTATGGCAGTAAGGTTATTTGTACTGACATTAATTATGTATTAAGATAATGCTAGTATACTGTAAGCCCTATTGATCCAGGATGAGTTCTATTAGTTCATTTTAATATTATTCCAATGTAAAACGGTCAGATAATACAAGGTACAGACTGTGATAACAGTCAACAGACACACTCAAATTGTCAGAATATTAGCTTGGCTGAAACAAACATCAGCTTTTTTTTTGTAGTAAACTTAGGCATGCTGCCAATATTAAACACCGGATGTTATTAGGTATTGCAATAATTTATTACTTTTTATTTTTCTTTTTTTTTACATAACATTTTCCTCTCTATAGTCACCCCTTGCTGATGACTTTATGAATCTGGATTTGACAAGATGTTTGCAGCACTTACAAAAGGAAGTTGACCTTCCATAGACCTATATATAATGCAAGCAGAAAATACAATTGTTTTAAATGCAATCCCAGTTAATGATTTATACACATAACGCCCACTCACTGATTTGTCCGTTGCCCTTCCTGTCAAGATGGCCCTTGCCTTGGCTTTTGTTAAAGGGAAGGACTTGAGATATGAGTCATACAAGTGCTTGGCCAAAACCCGTTGATCGGCGCACTCCGGATTCAGCTGGTCGATGTCACTGGAAATCTCGGCCAAGAGCTTCTCCTTCTCAGCCTGAGGCATCCGTCCAAACCTGATAGCTGCAAAACAGAATTTTTGTGTTACTGGGGCCGAGATTATTATAAAAAGGAGTCGCCATGGTGCGATAAAACACGAATGAGCTGTCATAAAATATGCAGTAAATGCGGCCCAGTGGATACGAAGGCTTGTCATTTTGGGGAATATTGCATGCCATAAACAAGAGGCATGTTTAATGAGCACTGCAAGCTAGACACACTTTGATGGATTCTGTCTTTAACTTTTATGATTGCGTCAAGCAGCAGATAATAGGTAAAAGTCAGCACTTTGTACAAGAATATGATATATAAAATTGTAGGTTGTGAAACATTTAAAACCTCAGACCATAAGGGAACCAAATGACTGAGATATTTGTGCTGGTTGGAATGTTATATAGCCTATCACAAAAAAAGTAACAAGATCAATTGTGAACAGGCAAAGAAGACTGTAAAGAACTTCAGCAAGATGTTTTAACATCTTAGGGAACTTAAGTACAAGAGTTTCAGACTCAGACGCAAGTTGAATACAGTATGCTTTTGACTTGCTTTAGGCTGCTTTTAAGTTTCCAGGTTATAGCTAAACTGCTTTAAGTTTCTTCTGAGATTCTTTAAGCTACTTTTGCATTTATGTTAACAATGTTGGGTATAGCCTCAGATAAACCGTATCAAAAATGTAAAGTAAAAACGTACCATCATCCACATTTTATAGAGACAAAAAACAGGGGAGGTGGAGGAAAGAGGTTTTTGATGGCTTGGGATCTTGTTGGCTTTGGGTGCGTAGGAAAGCAATTCCTTACTGCTGTACATATAACGTGATCTCTGCTAAATGTTTGTATCCCTGTTCTTAATAAATTACTTGATTTTATGGATTATTGCTCCTGAGGAAGGGGCATTAAGACCGTGCAACTAGTAGGAGGATCTTTAATCTATGAGGATTACTCCATTAATTTGATATCTTTTGGGAACAAACCTACGCGCCTTGGCTACTGTGAGGTTTAATGACCCATTTTATTGTTATTGTCTTTTTTTGTATGCATTTTATTTTGTAATAAATATGATTTTTATCTAACTGACTGTGTGTCTATCAGTACCAAGATAGTCTATTAGCCTTCCCTTGTTTGGGTTGAGTGTGTTGGGGGACAGCCTCATCAACTGTCCGCAACCTCTTTCCTCCCCTTCCCCCCTGTTTTTTGCATTTATGTTGATTTGTATTAAAAAGGAAAGCAATTCAGATGCAATCAAATGCCCTATTAGCAGGCAACCTATCTATTAAGTGTGGGCTGTCAATGTACTTCGACAAAAAAATACACTGATCCTCTTCTTTCTTTTTTTTGTTTGTGTGTTGTGGTGCTCTGCAGTTAGTATATTTTACGTTGGGATGCTGTTCACAATAATTGACACATGTCACAGGGCAAATGCATTGTATGCATTTCAGCAACACGCAAGTGAACTTGTGATTTGCTCATGCATGGAAAAAGCACCTTAACTTAACTTTTAAGCTAAACCTCTCCCATGACAGTAAATTTAAATGTACATTCTCAAATGAAACCTTCTTATTTACACCTGGATTATTTCAGCATATCATGGAGGGGATGTGCCTATATATTTGCAAATTAAGTCCAATAAACCAAATATATAATTTCTGTGTATTTCAGAAAACAAATTGTCTCTCTTTTCAAACTGAAAATCCTATCTGCTTGGCAGTTATGCTGATGTTTTAATACTTTCTTAAACAATGAACTTCAGTTAATTGATCAGGAAAGTCAAGAAAAAGTGAGACGTTCTGCTTTGCCTACCTGTTTTAAAGTCCAACGTCGGGAAATGTAAAAATTTCCCTTACAGTGGGGCTACACCTGCACTGCAAGTTTGAATTCCTCGTTTGGGTCTAGGTCATAAAGAAAAGAAGGCCTACATACCTGATCCTCCACTCCTCCATGCTGCTAGACTGGTCCCCACAGTATCTTCTCCCTCGTGCTCTGGCAGTCTAAGGTCCTGTCATCATCAAGATCAACACAGGGTCCATAACCCAACATTTGATTTGATGATGCCAAGTCCATCACCTGAGCATGGGGGACTACCATTTATTGGTGGAGCAGAAGTAAGGTAAAGTGCTTCTCCTCTCCCCTAGACTAAACAAGCAGGTAACCCTTGCAGTGTGGGAGCAGCCCCACTGCAAGGGACAATTTTCAAATTTAGAGGAGTTGAACTTTAAGTCAGTAACTTACATTATTAAAGAACGAGCATCAGCATGACAACCAGGCAACTGGCAATTAATGAAAGAAACGACAGCCTTCATATTTTCTTATAACAGGTTCCCTTATAGCTCTTTGCTGCATTTTGGAACTCCAACTTTTCCAACAGATTTGTAATAACACAATAACCAAAAGAATTCAGAATTGACAAAAAAAATCAAATTAAATGGTTTACTTGAGTTAAAATAAACATAAAATAAATCTGAACAATGCTCACTGCTGTAGTTAGGCAACAGGAAACATTACCCTCGGTAACATCATAAATTGCCAGTCTGAGGAAAAGCGATTTCAAGAAGTATCTTATGATTTATTGGTCATTTGAGCATGTGTTGTTTATTTTGCAATACCCACAGTGGAAAACAAGCCTATTTTCCTAAAGCTTAGGACCGCTGCCAGCGGAGACTCTTACATGGGTCTCGTGAACAAGGGCACTTAGCAGAAAATTGCAAAAAAAAAAAAAATCGTTTGTTTGCCCTGGCCTTCAAGAAAAACAAAATCATTTGTTTTCTATAGTCTATCCATCAGCCTTCTGATCATTCTAAATGATGAGTACAACACAATCTTTTTCAGGTTTTGCTGGACATTAAAATAGGTTACACCCTAGTACAGCCTTTTTTAACATGGGAGGAACCCTTGAAATAATGTTCTGGTCTCACGGAACCCCTACTAATTAATACTATACCTACAGCTCATGATACATTAGTGTGATGATCATTGAAGAATGCTCTTTACAGTTGTGGTCAGTGGGAAGAATCCCTCCTTAGGCCCCTTTCCCACTGGGGCGTATTTCGTGCGTTATTCAAGCGTTTTTCAGGTGCTTTGGCATTAAAAAAAGTCTGTAAAGCGCCTGAAAGAAGCCTCATCTGCAATCCCACTGCCAGCGCCCGAAAAACGCTGGTAAAGCACCGCTAAGACCCTAACGTTTTAGGGCGTTTTTGCAGTGCCTCAGTGTGAAAGGGCAAGGCGTTTTTACAGCGCTTTCAATTAATTACGATGGAGAGGAGCATTTTTGGAAAGTTTTTTTCAGCACCCAAATGCTGCTCCAAAGATGCTGCTTGCAGCACTCAGTGTGAAAGGGTCCATTGAGATGCATGGAGAGCGTTTTATGAGCGTTTCAATAGCGCTATTTTTAACACTTAAATGCTGTAAAAACGAGTGTGAAAGGGGTCTTACAGATAAAAAAAAGATCTTAGTTGCAAGTGGTTACTTATCTGAGAGGCAGTAATTGCTTATTGCTCTAGGGACCCCTAGCAACTTCTTGAGGAACCCTAGGGTTTCCCCAGAACCGTAGTTGACAAGGGTTTCCCTTGTATGTTAAAAAGCCAGTTCACTTAAAAGTTATATTGTGGTAATAGAGACTGGGTCCTTCCCAGATTTCCTATAACCCTTTGATGCTCCAACAGTGAGCTTTTCTTGATATAATTGTTAACTGTCTTCCTGTCCACTTGAGTGTATTGTATGTTCTTAATACCCTTTGCATGTTCCGACCATTTCTGTTTAACAGTAAACAAGTCAAAAAAAAAAAGAGCTAAACAGTCATTTCAAGAGTCCAAAGTTCTTTAATGATGAAACAAGTATCAAAAAGGGAAACAAAAAGACAGTCAACAATTTTCGGGAGCCAACTTTCCTCTTTCATCAAGGCTACAACTTAAATGTAAACAGAATATAATAAATAATATTAATATAATAATTATGGAGAAAATAACTAAAAAGTGTCAAAGAAAAAAGAATCATTCAGGTATGTAAGGTTAGTAGTTTAGCACAGTGTTTCTCAACTCCTGTTCTCAAGGCGCCCCAGCAGGTCATGTTTTCAGGATTTCCCCCAGATGAAACGGCTGTGGTAATTACTAAGGCAGTGAAACTGATCAAATCACCTGTGCAAAATAAAGGAAAGCCTGAAAACATGACCTGTTGGGGCGCCTTGAGGACTGGAATTGAGAAACACTGGTTTAGCAGAATGCCCACTAGGGGGTGTAAACTACCCAATACGAAGCTTATAACTGATATCCATTTTTAGTTAATGTTATCCATATTTATTAGAATAATTTTTGCATGCAATTTTTCTTGTAGCCCTGCAGAAAGGGGGTCATTGGCCCATGAAACACGTGTTGTTATTAAAAGGACTTTGGACTCTTGAGATGGCTGTATGTCTCTTTTTTACTTTTTTACTGTACATTGGTATTTCTCAGGTTGGGTAGCCACAGACTACTGTTAAACATGTGCCACTGAGCTCATTCAACGACTCCTGGTCACAGGTTAAAGATCTGTATCCATCACCTCAACCAACCTCTTGGTGGTCATTTCTGTTTCTTCCTCTATAATGCAATATTAATTTATGATTCAACATACAGTGTCGGTCCCACCTCCTGTAACTGTCATAGTAGGTGGGCAGACCTAAGACTTTAGAGAATACATTTCACCTATCCAGTCCCCAGGACTTTCAAGTGGATTAAGCCTTCCGTTACAAAAGACTAATATCTTAGTTTTGAGAGGAATAACCCTTTAAAATGTTGTTTCTTGAGAAATTCAGAAATATTTAGGGCTTGTTAACACCTGCCTCGTTCTTTGAACAGTGGTTGGTGGTGGACTACTTTTCAGAGAGTGGAGCAAGCATGGCTAACAGGCATTTAAGAGGCAATGCTGCCACCTCCAGAATGTGTTTTTTGACAACAGAATGGGATTTTACCACACAACTGCAAGCCTAGAGTTTGGCTTTTGGTTGCCATGTAGCATCATTCACTTAAAAAAAAAATATTTGGTGGTAGTTCTTGCTTAATGGGATGGGGGGGATCATTTTTGCTTCAGCGCAAAGCACTGCAGCTCTGGCATGTGTATGCCCCCATCCAGCTGCCTTTGCAGTAAAATTGCAGCTCAACCACGAACCATGATTGTAGCTTTAAGAAAGGCCATCATTACAGTAAATCTGATCTAGTGTTACTAATTAGACATGTGCAATTTGATTTGTTACGAATTTTTGGCAGACTCTTTTGATGAATGCATATGAAAACGAATTATCAGAAAAAAAGAAAATATGAAAGAACGAAAAGCCAAACATTTTCTATTATAATTAACTACTTCCTGACGGCCGTACGACTTTATACGGCCGCAGTGTGGATCTTAATATCCGGTTACAGAGACAAGGACGTGGATCTGTGTGTGTAAACACACAGATCCACGTCCTGTCAGGGAGAGAGGGGACCGATCTGTGTCCCTTGTACATAGGGACACAGATCGGTCACCTCCCCCAGTCAGTACCCTTCCCCCACAGTTAAAAACGTTTTTTTTTTTTTTTTATTGGGCTATTTATTAAAGCAATAAGTAAAAAATATAAAAAAACATAAAAAAATGTACAAATTTTTTTGTTTATAGCGCAAAAAATAAAAACCGCAGAGGTGATCAAATACCACCAAAAGAAAGCTCTACTTGTGGGGAAAAAAGGACGTCAATTTTGTTTGGGAGCCACGTCGCACGACCGCGCAATTGTCAGTTAAAGCGACGCAGTGCCGGAAGCTGAAATTTCACCTGGGCAGGAGGGGGGTATATGTGCCCAGTAAGCATAACAATTATTATAGTTTTTATTATGATTAGTATTTATTATTATAAACTATTAAATTATAGGTTAAATAGCTGAAGTCTGAAATTCTTCTATTCAGGTTTCTGCACCATAGTAGCTAATTTGCGATAAATCAGATTTACATTTTTTATTGGAATTTCCTTTCAAAATTTGGCTAAATTAACTCTTAGTGAACGTAACAAATACTGATGCATCTGAAGTGACGAAATATCCTAAGTAACAAATGCTGCATCTAAATAAACGGAACATATAAGCATGCACTTGAAGTTACGAATTATCCGAAGTAACGAATGCCACATCTGAATGAATGGAACAGAACGAATACGAATGCATTCGAAGTTACGAATGATCCAAAGTAACGAATGATCCAAAAAAAAAAGGAATGAAAACTAAAACTAAACTAGACTAAACTAAACTAATTTTTTGGTAGTGCACATGTTTACTAATCACAATAACAAAAACATGAATACGTTTTACTTGTTTCAGTTAAGCACAATCACCCTTATATGTATTAGTTGGTAAGTAAATCCATAAAAGATCTAAATTCTAATTGTTTTTCTCATGGAATCGCATGCTTCCTAGCATTTTCAATTTATACAAGTGTAAGTAAGTCACATATTGTAAATTATTCCTGAAACTGAAACCAAATATTAATAAACACCCACCAGGACAACCGTAAAATAAAACCCCAGAACCGACTTCCTAAGAGATTTTGCCAAACAATTTACTGTGAGCCCCCTAGTGGTGAATAATCATTAATGTCGTAATGAACTCAATGACATTTTCATTACTGTGCAATATTTGTTATCATCTACAATGAACCCTGGCATTTTCTAATCACTGAAGCACATAGCTCCACTGACTTTGCCATTATAGTATGAATGTTTGTAATGTTTTGTTTGGAATATAGACTTCTATAGACTTCTCATATATTACTAGAACAAGTGAATTTGTGAAAAATCCTTTGTTAATGCAAACGCTGGCTGAAATATTTATATACACAAATTCCCATTTAGATAATTAGAGGATCTATCCACTTCAGTCTAGCTGCTGCAAATTTTCAAATCGTTGGGGAATTTAATAAAGCCTTAGCATCACTTTTCTGGGGGTATGGCCCTTTAAAATGGCCTGCGCAAAATTAAAAAATGTCTGCCACCTGTTTTGTTAGCTTTACCGACACATGTGGCAGATTCAGGTAGTTCTTAATATTTTTTAATTAATGCATCAAATAAAAAAATAGTGACTTCCCTTTCATAAATAACAAAAGTAGGGGTAATTACACCAACTGTAAGTTGGCGTAGAGGGACAGGCAGGGTGCCCGTCTCTGTACACTGTGTAGCAGGTGGCACATCTGCTGTCGCCGAATCCTTCCCTTTCCACCTATCACTAGTTGTTACGGCTTCACAACCGACATGCCAACCAACCAGTGATGGTGACAGTGGGCAGTGCCTGATGGGGAAGCTGAGACACAAGTTCCCCATCAGGTTCACTCTCTCCTTGTGATTGACAGCAGGCATTGTTAGGATTCTATAGCCAATAGCAGGTTGTCTATTAGTTATGGATCTACCCACTGCCTGCTGTCATCATCTCATAAGGGGAGCAGACCTGACGGAAACTATTGTTTATGAATCCCCATCAAGTTTCACACAGCTTAAAAAATCCTTTGCTGTTGTCCTGTCTGTGTGACAGCTGCAGTGTCAGGAAGGAGGTTACTCCGCCCTCAGTGTACTTCCACACAGGTACATTAATTTGTTATCCCCACCGACAGTTACTCTGTGGAGGATTGTCGGAATCCTAAAGAGTGTCTAACTTCAACTTTAAGAACATGTTACAGCCAAATTTAGGGTGTAACATGACTCCAAGTGGACCCCCCACCAGCCCCAAAATGGATCCCCTTTGACAGCATCTGGGGGTCCTTCTTCCCCTCAGCAGCTGTCATATTTGAAATTAAGAGATAGACTGTTTTGTAGTTCACATCAGGAGAGCAGCCTAGGGGAAAAATCACGGCTCCCTCCATAGATACAGTGGAGGAAAGATGTTTCCACCCAGAAAAGCATGTTATTTTCCCCCATACTGGTTGGTCAGTCGGTCACCAGCCCCACACTTACCCCATCCTAGGTTGTGGGCAGCATTTCTTTGGGCGACGGGTGGAAGCTTCTCCTCTGCAGCAGGTTTCACCGTGCGTCTCCTCCCTCCTCTTCCTAGGCAGCCAATAGAATCACTTCTCCTTTTGGCCAATTGGGTGATGTGTCTCAGGACCCGCTTCCTGATTGGCTGGGAGGAGAATTAGGAAGGCACGCACAACACACAACTGGTTGTGCTCTGCGCCCCAAGCCTCCCTTTGTTGAAGCCTATTTGAGCCTCTGGCTCCAATCACATGCTTTAAAAAAAAAAAAAAACATTTGAAGCCATATGTCCGGCGCCCTACATGTAGATTAGGGGGCCGGGCGGCGCCCGTGAGCCTTGCATTACGTTCACTAAGTAATTGGCCTGTGGCAGAGGCCCGTTCCTCCCAGAAAACCTAAAGTGACACTTCGGCTGCCAGACTCATAGTAGGAGTCTGTCCGGGGGCACTTCACCCACTCTGGCTAGAGTGGCGACAAACTGCAATTGATACTACTGAGAGCAGGATTGCTCGGTTCCTATCCAGGCCTGATACTGCAAAGTTCTCTATCTTGCTTCATCAACCTTTTCTCCCTGTTTGATGTTGATGTTGGCCGTGTTGGGCCTGGAAATAAAGCATTTGAAAAACTTTATTCATTGACTGGACATTCGCTCACTATTCTACTCATCAAATACACCCCTAGACAACACTGAGGTAACTTAATACGCCGATCCCGACAACAATCAGCGGCTCCTTCAGGGGTAGCGCTACACTGTGTATGTATACTGTATGTGCGTGTGTGTATAATGTGTGGCCCCATAATCTATTGCCTGGGGGCCCCATAATCTCCTATTGCCCGGGGGCCCCATAATCTCCTATATGTCAGTCCGCCCCTGGTTAAGGAAACACATTAATAGCAAATTAGTGCTAAATTATCAGCACGCTCTTTATGAATTGGTCACAGCGATTAGCCATCTGGTGATTTCATCGGTTAAATGAGCAGCAAAAGCAAACAAGCAATATCAGTGCTTGAAATATTGTTTCTTAAGTGTCCACACCTATTTCGTTAACTCGAAAAGAAAAATCAATCTGCATTCCCTCACCATATTGTGCAAGTTCTTATCTAAGAAATTGGCAAGGTATTGATTTTTTTTTTAAATTAAACTTCGAGTACAAATAAAAAAGTTTTACAGAAAATAAAAAATAAGAGATAAATGCAATCGATGAAAGCAAGCTGCAAATCCAAACAATTCAAAAATTATTATTTCATCAGTTACTGCAGTATATATATCAGGGGTCAAGTCCTGGGGAAAAAAGTATGGGAACTCCCACCCAAGATCCACTCCCCCACCAAAAAAAATAAAAAATGATACGCTCATATGCATAATTACTAAACCGCATGTCTGCCGCGAGTTATCACAAGATTTTAAAAGAACTTCTTTTTAAATCCCACGATAACTCGCGGCAGACCTCCGCAATGTCTCCTGGGAACAATGACAAAAGCTCCCGGGAGACATTGCGGCATCGAGGAAGTGACAGAATACCCGCACACTACCCGATGAATCCATATAAAGGAAGCGGCCAGTAACATAAAGGATTACTAAGGTTCGCCTGCCCCTGACAGTGACTCGAGCTGGGCATCGCCGCTTAGTGAAGGATTGGCTTGGGCGGCTCGGCTGCTCTAGTCCTGCAAAGGGAACTGCGTTCCTGCTGTGAAAAAAGTGCAGGAACTCCGTTCCCACACGTTCCCGCAGGACTTGAGCCCTGATATATATATATTTTTTAAATTACACCTGGCTAAAATGTCATGAAAAGAATGTTCTTTAGAAATGAGGGTGTATTGGGTCTCTGCAGACAGCAGGACACACGTCGATAGTATTTTATCTACTATTTGTGTCATTACATCTGGGAATTTTTTGATCAAACATGAGAATAGAAAGGTAAATATGTTTTCTGTACCTGTAACCATAGATAATTGCAAATATTTTATTTATTTTTTATTGGAGTTCAATGAACGAGTGGTCAGGCTAAAGATATAGGCCCAGATTCACAAAGGAGTTACGACGGCGTATCTCCAGATACGTTGTCGCAACTCTGAGTGTGAGGCGTCGCATCTCTGCGCCTGATTCATAGAATCAGATACGCCTCACTGTTGCCTAGATACGAGCGGCGTAAGTCTCCTACGCCGTCGTATCTTGGTGTGCATATTTACGCTGGGGGCTAGGGGCGCGTCCGTAGATTTACGCATAGAATATACAAATGAGCTAGATACCCCGATTCAGAAACGTACGTGCGCCCGGCGCATTGGTTTACGTATAGCTTTTTTCGGCGTAAAGTTACCCCTGCTAAATTTTACGTCGTTTACGTCGTTTGCGTAAGTAGTACGCGAATAGGGCTGTGCGTAAGTTACGTTCACGTCTAAAGTATTGACTGTTTGCGGTGTAATTTGGAGCATGCGCACTGGGATACTTTCACGGACAAGGCATGCGCCGTTCGTTAGGAGCGTCAATTACGCGGGGTCACGAGTCATTAACATACAACACGCCCACTACCAGCCTAGTTTGAATTAGGCGGGCTTACTCCGGCCCATTTACACTACGCCGCCGTAACTTAGAGCGCAAGTTCTTTGTGAATATGGGACCTGCCGCTCTAAGTTATGTCGGCGTAGTGTATCTGAGATACGCTACGCCCGCCTAAAGATAGGCATTTCCTTCTGAATCCGGCCCATAGTCATTTCCTCTCTTAAGTCTCATACACACGATCAGATTTTCATCAGACAAAGCGTAGGACTTTTGTCCGAAGGACGTTGACCATGAACTTTTATTGCATACAAACAGCAAAGAATTGTCGACCAACAAACACAAAACTACGTGTTTTTTCAGCTCTTTAGCGCCACCCTTTGGGCAACTTCTGCTAATGTTGTGTTATGGTGAGCATTGCTTCTGAGCATGCGTGTTTGTACTTTGGAGTTTTGTCCGATGGACTTGTGCACACACGATTGGTAAATCCGACAACACACAATTGTTGGCAGACAATTTTAAAGCATGCTATTCAACATTTTTTTCACGGAAAATCCAACAACAATTGTCCGATGGAGCATACAAACGGACAGATTTTCCGACAACAGCCTGTCATCACACAATTCCTGTGCCACTGAAAAGTAATCCACCACAGGTAACTTTTCAGAGACTAACACAATGAGCTTTAACCAAGCCCTTACTGACATCTCTAGCTGCAAGGACAAACGCTCAAATTTCACAGCAAAAGCACTGATCTCATTCCATTTCATCTGTCAGCAGCACCGCTCCCCTTGCTGTCTCCTCCCATAGCACTTCTTCTGTATTTACATGAGATATTAGAAGGCTGGAAGACTAGGAGTCACTGCCTGAGTGGGAGCCAAGCCGCTTCCGGGAGAACCATCTGAACAAATTTAGTGCTTCTGCTCTGAAATGTAAGAATGAATTGCTCCACAAGGCATGCAGCTATATAGGTCAGTGAGGGATTGGTTACTGCCTCCCAAGACTATATAAATGTTTGAGTGTCTATAACCTAAGTATAGGTTCCCATTAAACAGTAAGTATGGTTTCCCGCATGTGATTGGATACTCAAAGTGGACACAGCTTCACTTTATTCACTAAACTAAGGTTAACTTTCGTTTTGCTATATTCTTAATCCCAGCAGTCAGTCAACCCCTCGGAGTAGGTTGACCCATTGAAAACAATACACTTCCTGAGTAGTTGATAACTTATCTCATCAGATGTTGGAGGAAACATTTACTGAAATAAAAATGGCTGAACTCCTGATAATGCGCCTTGCTTTCTGGCTCCAGCACTATTACCATGCAGATCAGGAAGGTAAAAATGAAGTCACAACTTCTTATCAAAATAATTGTTCCAAGTCTGTGACTTACAAAATTACTGAAGTCCATAGATTAAAATTACAGCTAGGGAACTGCTAGAATCCTAAAGAGAGGTTTTCAATAGCATTCTCCCATACTTCTGTAGTGGTCTATTCCTGTTAGGCAGGCGCTGCTTTAAATTTAGAGGGGGTCCGAGTTGTTAATTGTGTAATTATGGGCAATTTCGCCTCTGTTCCAGCCATGGCTGTGCTGGGAGTAACCACCATTGTTCGCCTAGGGGTGTTATTACCATCCCAGACCAAGGGGGGCAGCAGCAGAGTCAGGGTGTATTGGGTGTCCCCCTTGGCAGCCAATCGGTGGGGGTGATCAACCCGCTGTGCATGCTGGAGAGGGGTACTTAAGGGACAGACGCCATTTGACCGGGGTCGTCGGTCTGTCGTCCCACCACCCGGTGGCCCACCTGGCCGGGGGTGCATGCTCCTGAATCCTGGCTCCGGGACCACATTGGTCCGGGGTTGGGGTTTATCCAAGTGGGGCCTGCGTGTTCAAGGTGATCCTGTGCTGTCTGTCCTGCGGGAGGAAGCCACTTGATGAAGGAAGCCAGGGGAGGACCTATCCTGGAGAGGACCATGCAAGAGGCTGGTACCTTGGGAGAAGGTCTGGAAACTTCATCGAAGGATGCACCATACACTGAGAGGCTTGATGGTGATCGCCTGTCATGTCTGAGTTCTATAGAAGTTAGACTGGAGAGTTCCGGGTGCTGAATCCTGTGTCAGGGGATTCTGGACCGAAAGTGTCTCCTCATAAGGGAAGGTCTGTGGCAGAGACTGTACTGTATTCCATGCGCCATTCCGGCTGCTAGGCCAGTGAGAGGGACCTATCCGGGGGAGCAATACCCACTCTGGTTAGAGTGGCGACGAGAACTGTTTGCTGGAAGCAGGACTGTTTCCTATTTGTGATTATGCACCTGAACCTATCTACCTGTTTACCCTTCCACCCCTTCAACCGCTTATTCTTTCTTTCCAAGTTCTGCAAATAAATATTAGAAAAAGAAGTGTAAAGTGTGGACATTGAACTTTTTCAACTCTCTTCTACTACCCTGGATGGCGAGAAAATAGAGGTAACATGCCGCCCGAAATATTCAGCAGCTTCTCCGGGGGTAGTGCTACACTTTTATATTTGTTTTCCATTTGGAGAGTGAGAGAAAGTGAAGAAGCCCGTAAAGGATGGTTGTACAGACGTTGATCTACTGCAGGGGTCTCCTAACTGCGGCCCGAGGGCCAGATGTGGCCCTTTGCAAGCCTTTATCCGGCCCTTGGGGCATTATTCCTCCCACTGACACCAACAATGGTGCCCTATGTTTTCCACTGATACCAACGATGGGATACTATTCTTCCTACTAATACCAATAATGCCATATTTATATTCTCGCTGATGCTGGGCTCGGCACATTTTTTACCCCTGCTGGCCACAATCTGGCCCTCCTAAAGTCTGAAGGACAGTAGACTGGCCCTTTGTTTGGAGACCCCTGCTCTAAGTGATTGTTATTAATAGGAAAGCAGGGGGACTGACAGGAACACCAGGGATTTCACACAAAGGAAACAATACAAAGAGAACAGGATACTTTATCATACAAGTACATGGTACACCAGGCACATATCGGGAAAATAAAATGTTGGGTTTACATACTCTTTAATATTAGCTTCTGGCTTCAGTACTATTATTCAGTCACCTTATGTAAAATGCCGGTTACAGTAACACGCGACTATTGTGATGCAAGTCTTTTCTTTCCGGGTTTCTAACACACAGTCAAACAGCTCCAGATTGACTAATGAAGGGCTGCAGATTGCTTCATGCCCAGCAAGCTTTCCTTTTGTGATTAAAGCCCTGAGTGTTTACTGTACAGGAATGACAATCACTGTCCAGACAACTGAAAAGAATAACACAACAGTTTGCCGAGTTTTCTTTTAGAAATTACCAATAAACTGTGTAGAATTGCCATGAAAGGTCATCGATCACAGGGCATCAAAGCTTGAAGTGTAACTAAAGTTAAAACATTTATTTTTCATTTTGTATTGAGTAAGGGGGGTTATAATTCTCATAACTTTTTTTGCCATGTGTCCCATTGGGGAGATTTCCCTTCACTTCCTGTCCCATAGCCAAAACAGGAAGTGAGAGGAAATCCCTCTAAAGTGAGGGAATCCTGGGATGTCACCAGAACTAGTGTCCCCATTGGAAGATTTCCCTACTATTAGTGTTCTGATTTTATTTTCACTTTCGATGATAATGGTAAAAAGGACAAATTGGGAGGGTGAATCTCCATATCAGGGACACAGGCTGAAATAAAAACTGACAGATGTTCTAATCCCTTTCCACTAGAACTAAACTAAAAAAAAAAAAATTTGCCTTTAGTTAAACTTTAGAGATTATTGCACATGCCCTCAGCCAATGAGTGTTTGTACATCCAACACAGGACACCATCTTAAAAAATAAAGCTAATCTCCAGGAACATCGAAAAATGTCCTGTGGATCCCCTTATGAAGTTCACCAGTTAAAGTGACACTAAACTCTGGTTTCAATTATTATTATTTTTTTATAATATATATATATATATACACACACACAATTTTTTTTTGTAGGTAAAAAAATGTGCATTTATCCTTTTTTTGTAGAATGTAAAGCATTGCATTGTCAATCAGCAGATCTGTCGTATCTGTGTGCGCTCCCCAGGGCCATGGTAGTTCATTAAAAACTAGATGTTGGGGCTTGTAGTTCATTCACACACAGAGCTGTGTTTATGAATGACTTGGCTGTGTGGGTGGAGCCCTACATGACCGCGCCAATTTCAAAAAGTGACAGCTAGTGCAGGGAACTTCTCCCCGTACTGCTGCATACCTCCCAACCATCCCGGATTTTGCGGGACTGTCCCGCGATTCGCGGTAAATCCCGTGGTCCCGCGATCAGTGATAGAGTACCGATTCCGCGGCACACCCACCCACCCCCAGCGATTACCGCGATTCGCGGTAAATCCAGCGGTCCCGCGATTCGTGGTAAATCCTGCGGTCCCACGATTGCGATAGACCCCCCCCCCCCCTCAACAACCCTGATCCACGGAATTCCCCCCCCCCCCCCCCGTGCTCAACAACTTTGATCCGCGGAACCCCCCCCCCCCCGCTCAAGTTGAAAAGTTGGGAGGTATGCTGCTGTCACGTGGGGGGGGGGGAATCAGGGAGCAGCTGCAGCAGTGGGAACATGTTACATATTCCAGCTAAAAACTGGTAAAACATGTATCATGTTCCCAAAGGTGATCTTAATTCTCTAACTCAAAAAGTCAGTTTCTATTGCTCTCAGCCTCCTGCAAATCAAAATCCTTTTTTTTGCTGTGATCCAACTTTCTGTTAAAAGGTGGCTACGACGCGTTCCTTCTCCATGGTCCCACTGTATGAAGGAATCTTGCCACCTTCTCTTGGAGCCAAGGGACTATGGACTATGGGATTTGTAGTGTGCATAGCCATAGAGCAGGGGTGTCAAACTCAATTTCATTGGGCCGCTTCAGCATTATGATTGCCCTCAAAAGGGCCGGTTGTATCTGTAAAATTAGATGTCCAGCCCATCCCCTCCTCTTTACATTAGATGTCAAGAGCCACCCCACCATCAGAAGTTCAGTCCCCCACTCTCCCTTACATCAGAGCGCACCCTCTTGCCTTATGCTGCTGCTGGGAAGAAGCTGAATGCATTGCTTGAAAGCAGAAAGTAAGGGTCTGGAGTAGGGCCAGAGGAGGGCTGGAGCTCTCCTGCAGCCGCAGGAGAGGTGCGAGGGCCACATGAAATGGCCTGGAGGGCCAGATTCGGCCTGCGGGCCTTGTGTTTGACACCTGTGCCATAGAGCATTGCATATGACCACAACAAAGTAGAGGTTCAGATGTTACATAGGGGCAAAAGTTACAGTAAGGCCTCGTACACACGATAGGCTAACCAGAGGACAACGGTCTGATGGACCATTTTCATCGGTCAAAACCGATCGTGTGTGGGCCCCATAGGTTATTTAACCATCGGTTAAAATAAAAGCCAACTTGCTTTAAATTTAAACTATGGATTCCTAAACGATGGGAAAAACCGATCGTTAGTAGGCACAACTATCGGTTAAAAATCCACGCATGCTCAGAATCAAGTCGACACATGCTTGGAAGCATTGAACCTCGTTTTTTTCAGCACGTCGTTGTGTTTTACGTCACCGCGTTCTGACACAATCGTTTTTTTAACCAATGGTGTGTAGGCGCAACGGACCATCAGTCAGCTTTATCAGTTAACCGATGAAAACGGTCCATCGGTCCGTTCTCATCGGATGGACTGATCGTGTGTACGAGGCTTAAGACCTCTTTTACGCTAGGGGGGTGCGGGCGGTAAAGCACTGTTAGTTTTAACGTCGCTTTTTATAGCAAGGCTTTTACCCCCGTTGGCGCCCGAGAAAAGGGCTAATAGCTTCTGCAGCACTCCCATTCATTTCAATGGGCAGGGGCGGTGGAGGAGCCATGTATACACGGCTCCCACACCGCCCCAAAGATGCTGCTTGCAGGACTTTTTTTTCTGTCCTGCAAGCGCACCGCCTGGGTCTGAAGGAACTCAGGCTTTCACACTGGGGCGGCATGAGAGGTGCTTTTCAGAGGATCCAAGTGTCCTGGTGCAGCAAACTGTTTACATTGTTTCTTCTTGTCAAAACTTTAATGAAATGTGACATTTCACAGCGGCATTGTTGTGCAGTGAATTGCATCACAAACCGCTGTGCTGAAAAAATGTACCACATGCAGCACTATTTTTTTTTTGCGAACACCACAGCAGTGATGAAGTGTGAACTGACACTGTAAGAAACAAGGCAAACTGCCTTGTCTTTGCATTGGGACTGTACTGGGGGGCAAGGCAGCGTAGCACAGCGCATTGCAAATGATGTGAATAGGCCCTTACATTGCTGGAGTCTGATCACTCTGGGAGGGAAGAGGAAAGGCTTCGATCTGCCTGCAGCCAACTATTGCTGAGTGAGTATTCTGAAATGTCGGAATTTATTCATGCAGACATTTACGCTCCACTTTAGGCAGGTTAACAGGAACTTCAGCTGTTTTTTTTTTAAGTCAGCGGCTAAAAATACTGCAGTTGCTGACTTCCAAAAATCAGGTATTTATGTGTGCCTGGGGCCCAGATAGTTCTGGCAGGTTGCCAGCACGGCCATCTTGGATATGGAAGCTGGCTGTGGCTTTCCGAGCACAGTGCTTTGTGAATGGTCCAGCAGCCTCCTAGGACATGTGACATGTCTCAGGAGACTGTGGTAGGAGAGAGACGTCCTTCCCGCCTAGCCGAGGATTGCGGAAGTGGGATCGGGTATTGATAAAAATTGTTACTACCCCATAAAAACCCATGGGGTTCCTTCCACACGGGGCAGGCCCCATTGGAGTCCATCTGTCCGCTGATCCCTGCTGAGCAGACAAATGGCTGGTCCGTGTTTGCTCCACTTATGCAGAGCAGACAGACACAGCCCGCTCTCCTCTATGGGCAGTCAGATGACCTTCTGGCAATTTACACCCAACCGCCAACCGATCCGATCCACCAGATGGATGAGTAATGGATCACCGTACATCAGTTTTTAGCAGATCGGGTATAGGTGGGTGTAAACTGACACATATCTGCTGACAGTTGGCGCTCTATAGAGGAGACTGAAAGGTTTGTCTCAAAAAATGGACCTGATCGGTCCGCTAGTGTGAAAGGGTCCTAACTCAGATATTGATCGAAATGTGGGCGGTTCAGCAGGCACCAGCCGAATTTCGATTCATGTATGGGCTAGCTGGTTGTACACAAGTTGATCTATCGTTCAATTTATGTACAACCAGCCTTGAGGGGGCGAGCAGGAGAGTCAGGACGCTCTCTACGTTGCAGATAGAGAAAGGAGCTGTGTGTTAGTGGGCGTCCTGACTCTCCTGCTCGCCCCCTCCCCCCTCAAGGGAGGGGGCGAACACGACACTCCACACCAGGGAGAAAGCCTCGCATTACTGTGTGGAGTTACAGACAGAAGAACAGAAAGTGAGGATTTCTCAGAAGAAATAAGGACATTTAAAAGCAAAATGGAAGGATGAGGTAAGTGAAGGAGGACTGCACTTAGACCCCTTTCACACTGGGGCGTTTTTCGGGCGTTTTTTAGGCGCTTTGGCGTTTAAAAAAAGCCTGTAAAGCGCCTGAAAGAAGCCTCATCTGCAATCCCAATGTGAAAGCACAAGTGCTTTCAGAGGCCTTTCACACTGCCAGCGCCCGAAAAACGCTGGTAAAGCGCTGCTAAGACCCCTTTCACACTGAGGCGCTTTTCAGGCGCTTTGGCGTTAAAAAAGCTTCCTCAATGGGAAGGGGGCTTTAGGAGCGGTGTATTAACCGCTCCTAAAGTGCTGCAAAGAAGCTGCATGCAGGACTTTTTTTGACGCCCTGCCAGCTCAGCGCCTCAGTGTGAAAGCACTCAGGCTTTCACATTGGGATTGCAGATGCAGCTTCTTTCAGGCGCTTTTTTTTAACGCTAAGACCACTTTCACACTGGGGTGTTTTTCAGGCGCTTTAGTGTGAAAGCACTCGAGCTTTCACATTGGGATTGCAGATACAGCTTCTTTCAGGCGTTTTACAGGCGCTTTTTTTAACGCTAAAGCGCTTGAAAAATGCCCCAGTGTGAAAGGGCCCTAAGGTAAAGGAAGCTATTTAAGAAAAAAAAGAAATTGTACCTTTACAACCCCTTTAAGTGTTTCAATTTGTATGCAACCAGGAAGGCCCTTGCACTATGTGGTTTTGGTAAATCTGAAGTAAAAAATCTGCAGAAAATCTATTAGTGTGTATGGGGTATTCATGTGTGGATGGGAGAATCAATTTTTTTTTTTTTTTTTTTCATTCAACCCACTGGTTGAATGAAAAAAAAATTAATCATGTGCGACTTACTACTCTGTTGAAAAAATGCACCTTTAATGCATTTGAGTTTTTTATTTTTATTTCTTTAATAATTGGTGGTGTGTTTTCTGGTTACCTGACTCCCAGCATGCACCTGTGAAATAGCGGCATATGAGTCAAAAAACACAACAAAAATGAGAATACGTTTTTGATTCCATTTGAATGAGGAACTGAATTTTTGGTGAGGTTTTAAAAAACGCACCAAAGATGCAGCAAGCGGGACTTTTCAAAACGCACCACACCCTCAGCACAAACCCAGAGGATTTAAAGGGAAACATTTCTCTTGTGTTTTTAGTAACGTAAAAATGCAGCAAAACACATCAATGTGAAAGGGCCTTGAAAGTAATGGTAAATGTACAATGTACTTTTGTCAGCACCTGCACCTACATCAAGAAAAACGTATTTTTATTCTGCCTCTCTAACTTTGCACAATATCTGAACAAACCGAAGCACATACTTGCATAAACAAAAGTTAACCACATGCACAAGGGATGAAAAAGGCCTTAAAAAGGAAAAGGTTTTTTCCCTCATATTTAAAGCTGTAAAATGCTAAAAGGTTTGTATTAATATGACCTTGTTGGGCCCTGAAGGTATTTGCTTTATTTTTCACCTGATGTTTTAAAAGCACTGTCCACTCAACCTGCTGGGCCTGTTTGGCTTCATGTCAATGTGGAGTAATGAGGTAAAGGAATGAGGTAATTCCAGCAGGACTCCTCCTTCCTGAGCAGGCCTTTCTGGTGTTCATGCTTTCTTAATGGGCCGCTTTTACACTAAACAATCTCTGTCACGCCACCTGCGCTGCACGAGGAACCAATACTTTTTAAAAAGTCCTGAAAGTCACGAAGAAGAAAATTCCCAGAGACGCCCGCCATAACAGCTTCAGGTGACGATTTATGTAAAAATAAAATACCTGCAGCTTTACTGGATTCGCAGTTCAGGCTTCATTACATAATGCTGCAAAGATATGAGGAGCTTACAAACTCCTGTTACCTGAGAGCAACAAAATTTCATATTTTTTTTTAACTAAACCTGTATTTTGCAGAGTAGGCAACGCAACAGGTTTACTTTACAGTAATATAATTAAAGAAACATTGGGAGCAATATGGGCCTATACATGCAGTATCTCACAAAAGTGAGTACACCCCTCACATTTTTGCAAATATTTTATTAAATCTTTTCAAGTGACAACACTGAAGAAATGACACTTTGCTACAATGTAAAGTAGTGAGTGTACAGCTTGCATAACAATGTCAATTTGCTGTCCCCTCAAAATAACTCAACACACAGCCATTAACCACTTGCCGACCAGCGCACACACATTTACGTCTACACAATTGCATGGGCAGGCAAATGGACGTCACTGTACGTCCCTTTAAATCTGCCTCGCCAGTGCGCCCGCGGGTCCCGGGAACTCGATGTTTCTGGGCGGCCCACGATTGCGGTCGGCAAAGGCAGAACAGGAGGATGCCTTTGTAAACAAGGCATTCCCCTGTTCTGCCTAGTGACACGTCAGGGATCTACTGTTCCCTGTGATCGCTGACGTGTCACTGGTAGCTCCTCCCCCTAACAGTTAGAATAACTCCCTAGGACACACTTAACCCCTTCACCACCCCCTAGTGGTTAACCCCTTCACGGCCAGTGTAATTTTTACAGTAAATCAGTGCATTTATATAGCACTGGTCGCTGTAAAAATAACAATGGTTCCAAAAATGTGTCGAAAGTGTCCAATGTGTTCGCCATAAAGTTGCAGTCACGATAAAAAAAGAAAAACGCAGATCCCCGCTATTACTAGTAAAAAAAAAAAAATTGATAATAAAAATGCCATAAAACTATCCCCTATTTTGTACACGCTATAACTTTTGCGCAAACCAATCAATATACGCTTACTGAGTTTTTTTTTTTTACCAAAAATATGTAGAAAAATACATATCGGCCTAAACTGAGAAAAAAATAGCTTTTTTTTTAAAAGATAGAGGATATTTCTTATAGCAAAAAGTACAAAATATTGCTTTTTCTTCTAAATTGTCGCTTTATTTTTGTTTATAGCGCAAAAACTAAAAACCGCAGAGGTGATCAAATACCACCAAAAGAAAGCTCTATTTGTGGGGAAAAAAGGACGTCAAATTTGTTTGGGAGCCATATTGCACGACCGTGCAATTGTCAGTTAAATCGACGCAGTGCCCAATCGCAAAAAGTGGCCCGGTCATTTGGCAACCAAATGGTCCGGGGCTGAAGTGGTTAATGTCTAAACCGCTAGCAACAAAATTGACGTCAGCGGAGAATCTCAGCCCCTCCCACTGTAGTGCTTAGATCAGGTAAGGAGAGCGCCAGCAGGTGATGTGAGCGCCCGTTGGCACTGTAAATAAGGTATTTATAAGACAGTACAAATGTTAATAAGTAATGATGCTCAGCAACCCATAGCAATGATGTCAGGTGATGGTTGCTATGCTATTATACAGTTCACATGGCTCTGTGTCTTATAAACACTGGCCTTAGGGCCATGTCACACAAGTGATCCTGATAGGGTGACCATGTGTCCCGTATTGCCCGGGAAAGTCCCGCATTTTGCAGGTCTATCCCGGGCACCTTCATTCCAGGACAATACAGTGTCCCGGAATGTCTACTGATTAGTCAGGTCAGAAAAATGTTGCTCCCCCAACAGCTGAATTGCTCATGTGACCAAGCTCTTAGGGCCATTATATAAGGATTTTTTTTCTTATACTATACAAGGACATTATAGCATAGAACTGATGTGAATGCTACACCATAGCCTACAACAACCAGTAGGAGATAGGCTCTCATCGGTGGGCCGTCACTAGAAGCTGATAATATCTTATTCCAATGCACTGGTTGGATGACGTTTTTGTGGATACTGGACATTCTTCTACTCACCATTATGAGACATCCCAACAGCCAGACATTTCTGAAACCTGCAGTACTGACATTTGTTGCGACTTTTTTTGTGAATGCGACAATTGAGTTCACATCGTTCATAAATTAACTTCAACCTGATTGTTCTCCTGAAGAATCCCTATAAAGAACAGAACATTATCAGAAAACCAAAAATTGTGTTCAAAGGATTTATTCAGAAACAAAAGGATCTATGAACAACAAATACATATGCTAAAAGGTCTTAATTCCCTATCATATCATCAGTTATTTAAAAAATAGCTCCTACACCTTGATAGGACTTGACTTGGGATCAGTCTATACAACAGAGCTCAGGGTATGGAAAGGAGAGGCAGCATGAGAAGCCAATCAGTTGTATGCAATGTAAGGAGCATGCTTATAGGGGGAGAGAGCAGACAGGTAGGTTTAAAATGTATCAAAACCCAAAACAAAATTGTAATATATTGCAGTTTAACAACCCTAGATGTGGTGACTGCAATTTGTTTTAGGCTTTTTTCCCCTTTTATTTTCACCTGGTGATCCGCCAGTAAAACATTTCCTGGCTAGGTTCACACTTGAGTGGCCGTGCAGGGTGCAGTTTGCCTGGACACAAGAGCCCATTCATTTGAATGGGCTGCTGTGCCCCACAACACACAGGAAAGAAGTCCCTGCGATATTTATGAAATCGCAGTCCACGTCGTAAATAATGGTCGTGTGTGGGCTTTAACGATGTGAAAAAAACGCGCATGCTCAGAAGCAAGTTATGAGACTGGAGCGCTCGTTCTGGTAAAACTAGCGTTCGTAATGGAGTAAGCACATTCATCACACTGTAACAGACTGAAAAGCGCAAATTGTCTTTTACTAACACTAAATCAGCTAAAGCAGCCCAAAGGGTGGCGCCATCTGAATGGAACTTCCCCTTTATAGTGCCGTTGTACGTGTTGTACGCCGCCACGCTTTGCTAGAGCATTTTTTTTTCACGATCGTGTGTAGGCAAGGCCGTTTTAATGATTGGGTTGAAAAAAAAACGTCTTTTTTTCTAGACCCTTAAAAACATCGTTTTTTACACCCCGAAAAACGGTTGTGTGTACGCGGCATAAGTGTTACTGTACTGCTTAATATAAAAAACAGGTCTCCTGCCTTGCTGAGCTGTGTGACAGAGCCGTGTAAATCTCAGAACTGGCTGGACAGAAATACAAATCCTTGGGCAGTTAAAACAGCCCCCATGTTTGTATTTCATCTATGTATTAAGCTGTTTGCATAGAGTTTGGCTTTAACCACTTCTTGACAGCCGCCGTCATACTGCCGCAGGTCGGCTCGTTCCTACAAGTCCCCGTAGGTGAACGTCAGCTCCTTTAAGAGCCATAGCAGGCGCGTACACACAGTAATCAGTGCATTTATATAGCTCTGATCACTGTATTAATGTCAATGGTCCCAAAAAAGTGTCAAAAGTGTCCGATCTGTCTGCCACAATGTCGCAGTCCTGCTAAAAAAAAAAAAACAACAACAAAAAAATGCAGATCACCGCCATTACTAGTAAAAAAAAAAAAAAAATGCCATAAATCTATCCCCTATTTTGTAGACACTATACATTTTGCGCAAAGCAACCAATATATGCTTATTACCAAGAATTTGTAGGAGAATACATATTGGCCTAAACTGATGAAGACATTACTGTATTTATTGGCGTTATACGCAGGGGGCTGTGGAAAGTTTTTTCCCTATAACTTCCCTCTTAAAGTTAGGGTGCGTGTAATACGCCGATAAATACGGTATTTATTTTTTATTCATTTATTTTTGGGATATTTATTATAGCAAAAAGTATAAAATATAGGTATATAAGTATAAAATATAGGGGTAGATTCAAGTACCTTTATGCGGGCGTAGCGTATCTCCTATACGCTACGCCGCCGTAACTTTGAGAGGCGAGTATGGTATTTTCAAAGATTTTTCCGCCGAAGGCATAGCGTATTAGGGCCGGCGTAAGCCCGCCCAATTCAAATTTTGAAGCTGTGGGTGTGTTTTATGTATATTAACTGTGACCCCGCGTAAATGACGTTTCGATCGAATGGCGCATGCGTCGTCCATGGACGTATCCCAGTGCGCATGCTCCAAATGACGTCGGCAAATCGTCATGCTTTCGACGTGAACGTAAATTACGGCCAGCCCCATTCACGGACGAGTTACGCAAACGAGGAGAAATTAAAAAAATTTGACGCGGTTCCGACGTCCATACTTAACATTGGCTGTGCCATGTTTTTGGTGGTTTATCTTTACGTCTGAAAACCCCTTACGTAAACGGCGTATCTTTACTGCGACGGCCGGGCGTACGTTCGTGAATAGGCGTATATAGCTGATTTACATATTCTAGGCGTAAATCAGCGTACACGCCCCTAGCGGCCAGCGTAAATATGCAGTTAAGATACGACGGCGTAGGAGACTTACGCCGGCCGTATCTTAGCAACATTTAAGCGTATCTCAGTTTGAGCATACGCTTAAAGTTGCGACGGCGCGGATTCGGACTTACGACGGCGTATCTACTGATACGCCCGTCGTAAGTCTTTATGAATCTACCCTATAGTTTTTTTTTTCAAAATTTTCGCTCTTTTTTTGTTCATAGCGCAACAAATAAAAACCACAGAGGTGATCAAATACCACCAAAAGAACGCTCTATTTGTGGGGAAAAAGGAACGTACATTTTGTTTGGGTACAGCACCACATGACCACGCAATTGTTAGTTAAAGCGACGCAGTGCTGTATCACAAAAAATGGCCTGGAAGATCTTTCGGTCTGTAAGCAAGTAAGTGTTTTTTTTTTTTGTGTTTTTTTTTTTTTTAAACTCAGCTGAAAGACCATAGCTCAGAATATTTTATTCGCTGGCTCTGGTTTAGTGATCATAAATTAGTCGCAGCGAGGTCTATAGGGACTACTGTTTTATTTGTGAAACCTTTTTATTCTTCTGCCTCTGTAGTGACCTGATAATTCACTCACTAACCCAGATAAACTCTCCGCAATGAAAAAGAAAAAATGATTTACTTTATAAAACATGAGGCCGCAATTTATTATCCATCCAGCAGTTCACAGATCTGTAATATAAAGAATGAACTATTTTATGCTAGCCTATAATTTCCAATCAGTTGATCTCATGATAAACTGACTCTTCTCTGGCCTCCGAAGAGAAATGATCTGGCAAAGCCAACTATAGCGAATATCCTCAATGCTTAGCTTACAAACCCAAAGTACTGTGAATTACAGAAGGTCAACAGGATAGGACCACCCACACATACACTTTGTTATTATAGGGAGGTAACATTTCAGCAGTTTACATTTTTGATACGTGTGCATCTGTGTTACTTCCTATTCCTGCTACTCCTATTTTCTGCTTTCTCAAAAACAAATGACAAATTAATATTTTTGTGCATCCAGTCCTGCGATTTAGAAAGCTCTGCCACACAGCACATCCCTGTCTGGAAGAGCAGAAGACTCATTTGTTTGCTGCTGCAATTGCAAAACACTTAAAGCAATATTAAACCCCAAACATTTATTATATTGCAGCTTACCAATTCTTAGATGTGACGGCTGCATTAGTTTTCTTTTTATATTTCCTTTCCTTTATTTTCACCATGTGATCTGGCCAGTAAGTCTGTTGTTTTTCAATAGAACAAGCTGTCCTGCAGATATAGCAGTTAGAGGGTTGAGATAAACCATTTGCTACTGCCAATGGGTGCTTACAATGATCAGATTTTATTTATTTACAGTAAACCAAAACTTTTATCCAAAAAGAAACAAAACTGTGGCTGCAACTGCTTCAGTTTGGCTTCATTTTGTTCATTTATAGGGTTGGTGTAAACGGTTTGGAGCTGAGCAAATGTTCAGCCCGAACATTGCCCGTTTTCTTGTTCGGCAGACACCCAAATTTGCGAGGCGCTTGGCGGGATGTTCGCATTGCACCGTGCATTCAAAGCCAAAGTTTTACCCAATCAGGACATAGTGTAAAGCTTGTTGTTAAGTACTGGACCGGGAATCCGGCCATGGCATCCTTAAAGCGGGAGTTCACCCAAAAATACATTTTTAACATTACATTCAGCCGAGTTGTCCTAATGACAATCGGCTGTTTTTTGTTTTTTTTTCCCGTACATACCGACTTTCACCGCCGCTTCCGGGTATGTCGTCTTCGGGACTGGGCGTTCCTATCTGATTGACAGGCTTCCGACCGTCGCATACAGCGCGTCACGGGTTGCCGAAAGAAGCCAAACGTCGGTGCGGCTCTATACGGCGCCTGCGCACCGACGTTCGGCTTCTTTCGGCAACTCGTGACGCGCAGTATGCGACGGTCGGAAGCCTGTCAATCAGATAGGAACGCCCAGTCCCGCACAAGACATACCCGGAAGCCGCGGTGAAAGTCGGTATGTACGAAAAAAAAAAAAAAAACAGCCGATTGTCATTAGGACAACTCGGCTGATTGTAATGTTAAAAATTGATTTTTTGGGGTGAAACTTCACTTTAACAATGGATGAGTCATCAGCTGTCAATGGGCTTCCCTGCTAACAGCTGAATGAATTTTTTTTTTGCTGGCAATATAAAAATCTGAAGAAAAAAACATAATAGGGGCCCCCCCCCCCCAAGCCATACCAGGCCCTTCGGCCTTAATACTGAGCTGCTCCCCCCCCTTTCCTGATTTGCTGGGCTGCATGCTCAGATAAGGGTCTGGTATGGATTTTGTGGGGACCCTACGTTTTATTTTTATTTTGGTGAGGGTTCCCCTTAAAATCCATACCCGACCCAAAGGGCCTGATATGGAATGGGGGGACCCCACGCTGTTTTTTTTTCCACATTTTTCTATTGCCATTTTTTATTAATGCCAGTTTTGCTGCAGCAGGTTCTATACACAGTACAGATGCACCACTACAGGTTCTATACAGGGTACAGATGCGTTTCACTTTAGGCATCATTAAAATCACTGCTTCTTTAAAAGCAATATTTTTGTTAACGTTTTCATTGGTACATGCTCCACAGGGCAGTGCCCAGGCCTCTCATACCCTTTTTATGGCCAAAAATCTCCATACAAGCCTTCAAAATGGGGATTTTAGATTTTTCAAGTTCAGGTCCCATAGACTTTAATGGGGTTTGGGTTTGGGGTTTGATCCGAACTTTGCTATGTTCGGGAGTTCTGGTGCGAACCAAACAGAGGGGTGTTCGGCCCATCTCTATTAGTGTATATAAATTTGCTTGTGCATATATGGCCCCGTACACACGAGAAGACATGTCCAATGAAAACGGTCCGCGGACCGTTTTCATCGGACATGTCTCCTGGGAGCTTTTGGTCTAATGTGTGTGTACACACCATCAGACCAAAATCCCTGCGGACAGAAAACACGGTGACGTAGAAGACACCGACGTTCTCAAACACGGAAGTGCAATGCTTCCACGCATGCGTCAAATCAATTCGACGCATGCACGGGATTTCGGGACGCTGGTTACAAGTCATAACCAGCGGACATGTCCGATTAGGTGTACTAACCATCGGACATGTCCGACGGACATGTTTCCAGCGGACAAGTTTCTTAGCTTGCTAAGAAACTTTTGTCCGCTGGAAACCTGTCCGCGAGGCCGTACACACAGTCGGACATGTCCGCGGAAACTGGTCGACCGTGTGTACGCGGCCTAACACTCTAATTTCCCCAGACTGATGATGCTGCTGTCCAGAGGTGCCCCATGTGCTCCTTCATCTAGAGTGGAGACACGCCAATACAGGTGGTGTGTTACTGGCCAGATCACCAGGTGAAAACAGAGGGGAAAAAACGAAAAAATAAATAAAACGAATGCAGCCACCACATCTAATGATTGCCAAGTTAAAATAGATTGCATTTTTAGTTTGGTGTTTAATATCTCTTTAAGAGTTAAAGAGGAACTTCATCCCTTGCCTCCATTTTTTCCCCTCTCTTACCTCCACTACAGCATTGTCCCCAATTCAGATACTCACCTGCCCAGTAGATCCAGCATTGTCCTGCTGTGACCCACAACCCCTGTCCTGCGCCGCCATCTTTCTGGTTCAGGCAGCCCAATTCCCTGATGATGCATGCCAGGCTTGCCCTCCTCTGGCCTCTGTGAATGAAAGTAGAGCATCCTGGGATATGTGATGCCAAGGCCGGGGGTGGGGTGGGCAGAAAAACATAGAGTGCACAAACATTAAAAAAAAATGTTCTTGACAATCTTATGTGGAGGGCAGGAAGAGCACAAGAATACCCAGTCTTTGAATGGACAATAAAAGAGGAAGCAACAGACTAATGAGCTAATTTCTCCATCACTCTGCCCACTTCTCCTCCAAGCATGTTACTTGTAAGCACATGAGCACCGCAGTACAACCAATTGGCTCCTTGTACTGCTCCTCCCACTTCCAATCTGAGCTCGGCTCTACAGGGACTGCAAGAGGTTTATCCCAAGTCATATTCAGACGCGTACACTGCTTGCATTGTAAAATACATTGAAAGAGGAAGTAAACATTTAAAAAAAAAAAAACCTGCAAGACAACGGCATAATGAGCTAGTATGCATAGCATATTAGCTCATTATGAATTAATACCCAAGATCGAAGACCCCGAAGCGACTCTTGTTTCTCTCCTCCGCCGCCGCCATGATACCCGAGTGACTTCCGGTTATCGTGGCTCCGGCGCTGTGATTGGCCGGAGCCGCGGTAATGTCACACCCACGCATGTGATCGCCTTCACTAACAGCAGGCTCAGTGCGCCTGCGCCGTTGTCTATGGCGCGCATGCGCAGAAGACATCAGTGCAGTCTTTTCTGCAAATATCTCCTAAACCGTGTAGGTTTAGGAGATATTTGTTGCACCTACAGAGAAGCCTTAATCTAGGCTTTCCTATAGGTTAAAGTGGTCTGTAAGGGTTTACAACCACTTTAATGATGTACAGAGGTACCTTGGATTACGAGCATAATTAGTTCCAGCATGCTTGTAATCCAAGGCACTCGAATATCAAAGCGAGTTTCCAGATAGGAATCAATGGAAACTCAGATAATTAGTTCCAGTGGCACTGCTAGTTCATGCAGTACCGCATGTGGCCAGAGGTGGGGGTGGGCGGAGACATTTGGAAACACTCAGAGATGCTCCGAGTCTCAGAGTGGTCTTTTAGCATCTTCGATGCCCCCCCCCCCCACACACACACACCTGGCCACATGCAGTACTGCATACCCCAGAGGCTTGACTCCTGCTTGTCAGGTTTTTTTTTAAAACAGCTCATATTGCAAAACGCTTATAAACCACGTTACTCGCAATCCGAGGTCTTACTGCATTAATAAATAAGAGATGCATTCATTGGTATCTTTTATATCTGACTGTAGTTCAGCCTTAAAGTAAACAATAATAAACCCAAGTGATTCAAACTGAGCATATAGAGAAGAAATGTAGAATTAGATCATTCCATGAAAACCACATGCCAAAGCTATCAATAGATACAAAGATGTCTACAGGAGAGGTCACTCCTGTCCTCCATTGCTGCTAATCAAGCACAGATCATGCTTACTTATCTTCTACGGTGGTAAATGACGGGTCTAAAACTAGAAGGTAAAAAAAAAAAATCGTCTAAGGCCGCGTACACACGATCAGTCAAAACCGATGAAAACGGACTGAAGGACCGTTTCATCGGTCCAAACCGATCGTGTGTGGGCCCCATCGGTCAGTTATCCTTCGGTCAAAAAAAAAGAGAACTTGCTTTAAAATTTTACCGATGGACGCCTAACCGATGGGTCAAAAACGATCGTTAGTATGCAAAAGCTGGGTCAGCTGGGTCAAGATGGGTCAAAAGGCCGCACATGCTCAGAATCAAGTTGACGCATGCTTGGAAGCATTGAACGTCGTGTGTTTTACGTCACCGCGTTCTGACACAATCGTTTTTTTAACTGATGGTGTGTAGGCACATGAGACCATCAGTCAGCTTCATCGGTTAACCGATGAAACGGTCCTTCAGTCCGTTTTCATCGGTTTTGACTGATCGTGTGTACGCGGCCTTAGGGCTCTGGAGGAGATCACATGCTCCTCCCACACAGCATTTTGAAGCCGTTTACCTAGGTCCTGGGCTTCCTGGAGAGGTAAGGGCAACCAGGAAACACCACGGGTGGCACCGGAGGGGATGTCAGGACGTGCACTGTACTGTAAAAGTGATTGGGAAGCTCTATAACCACCCAGATCACCTTTACATGACAGTCAAAAGTAGTCTGAAAAAGACAATACCAAGCTTATGATTGCAGCAACCATGAGCTTGCTTAAACCCCTTGACAACAGGGACATTTATAAAAGTACCTGGGTAGACAAGTGCTTATTGATTATTTGTACACTGGGAAGGCAATATTATGGCGCAAAAAGGGTAATCCTGGAGTTCAGCTTTAATTCGGACTGCTCAGGTTTTTGCAAGGTTAACTCTAAACTCTACAATTATGATGAGATTTACAGCTCATTCATTACCACAGAACAGCCTAGAGTTATGTGAAACCTGAGAAATCATCTGAAATTAGTCACGCTAAGATAACCCAGCAGTTAGTGAAGGTGAGATAAATACTAAAAGCACCTCCCCTAACAACCAGTCCGGTCTGTACACATGATACACACTCATCGTATGACCACTTCTACTGTTCTTGTGCAAAGCGGGAGCTTTTGGACCGTGCAGATCTGTTTTTGTGTCTAAATCTGTAAAAGATCTAACGTTTGGTTCAAATTGGTCAGTCCAATGTAATCCGATTTTTTTATCTAGGGTGTCAAACAATCCGATATTAGTACAGGGATCTCCCCTGTTGTATTATTGTGTTCTGACCAGGGTCAGCGCTCTCGGTCATTGACTAAGGCCCCGTACACACGAGAGGATTTATCCGCGGATACGGTCCAACGGACCGTATCCGCGGATAAATCCTCTCGAGGATTTTCACGGATTTGGATCCGATGGAGTGTACTCACCATCGGATCGAAATCCGCGCCGAAATCCCCTCGCGATGACGTGTCGCGCCGTCGCCGCGATGATGACGCGGCGATGTGCGCGACGCTGTCATAAAAGGAATTCCACGCATGCGTCGAATCATTACGACGCATGCGGGGATCCCTTCGGACGGATCGATCCGGTGAGTCTGTACAGACCACCGGATCGATCCGCTGGTTCCGATTCCAGCGGATAGATTTGTAGACATGTCTACAAATTTTTATCTGCTGGAATTCGGAAATATCCGCGGATAAATATCCGCTGGAATGTACACACCATAGAATCTATCCGCTGAAACCGATCTGCTGAGATTTTTCAGCGGATGGATTCTATCGTGTGTACGGGGCCTTAGAGTGCTAATTGGGAGCTGGACGGCTGCTGGTTTTCCAGCATGCTCGCCCAACAGAAGCCAGCAATCAGACCGGCTGCCATACACATGGGCCAAATGTCGGCACCAACGTATCTTCCTTTACCCTAGTGCAGTCCTCCTTCACTTACCTCATCCTTCGATATTGCTTTTAAATTTCCTTATTTCTTCTGAGAAATCCTCACTTCCTGTTCTTCTGTCTGTAACTCCACACAGTAATGCAAGGCTTCCTCCCTGGTGTGGAGTGTCTTGCTTGCCCCCTTCCTTGGACTACAGCAGAGTCAGGACGCTCTCTCCAGTGCAGATAGAGAAAGGAGCAGTGTGTTAGTGGGCGTCCTGACTCTCTTGTAGTCCAAGGGAGGGGACGAGCACGAAACTCCACGTCAGGGAGAAAGCCTCGCATTACTGTGTGGAGTTACAGACAGAAGAACAGGAAGTGAGGATTTCTCAGAAGAAATAAGGACATTTAAAAGCAAAAATCGAAGGAGGAGGTAAGTGAAGGAGGACTGCACTAAGGTAAAAGATTTTTGCCTTTAAATGTTTTCCTACATGAATTTCATAACTATTGACCTAAACACTCTATATAAAGTTTACACCGGATGTTATTTCTGCCACAATGTAGTATTTATGTTACCTTACAGCCTTCACATGCATGGACACCATAATGGAACCCTGAGGCCTTGTCTCCACAAACTCGACATTCTATGGCAATGTAGGAATTGGAAGTTTCATCTGGTGGTTTACTGAATGACTGAGTCTTGTCTGAGTAGTAAGGCGGAGAGGGGGGCTCCAATTTGATTATGTCTGGGTTTAAAAAAAAAAAAAAAAAAGAATGATTGGACCACAAATTTGTCAATAAAATTATTTTCTCAGGTTTGTACAGCTAGACAGAGGACACGTGTGGCAAGCAGTAGCAAGAAATCACAAATCATTCATTACTTTTCTGATTTCAGGAAACTGAAACCTGTGTTTCTATGATGGGTTATTGTATTTTAATCATTTTAAGTACTACTCCTTGCACTTACAGACTAAGCATTTTATAAAGCTGAAAATAACAAATTTAGAGACTTGGCAAGGAGAATGGGCAAAGTGACAGGTTCTCTTAAAAAGCCCACCCTCCTATCCGCTCATTCTTTCTTTTCCTATACTTCCCCAACACTCTATATGCCTGTGGGAGCGCTGAGAACTACCCACAATTACTAATAATAGTAAGTTGACGTCATAATCTTCACCTTGCCCAATTAGAGAATGCCTTGCATTCACTGATATAAATACAAGGCCATCTACGAAAGTGACCCTGGTAGTAGCAGCAACCACTACAGTGATTGTCGGCTTCCAGACCGGGAACTCAGGTATGAAATATGCATATTTACGTTGGTCCAAGCTGAACCAATGTAAGTATGCTATTAAGACAATAACTTGTATTCAGCTTTAACCATGTGCAAGGATCAACATGGACTTAGGAGACCCAGTGATCCTGCAAAAGAACAGAGTGTTGGGGGAGCTTGGGGAAGGTAAGTATCAGTGGGTGGAGGGGCACCTTATCAGTAAAAGCTGTTACACTGCAGTTTTATAATACCAGAGATTGTTGATCCAGTAGGGCACAGGTGTCGAACACAAGGCCCGCGGGCCGAATATGGCCCTCGCACATCTCCTGCAGCTGCAGGAGAGCTCCAGCCCTCCTCTGGTCCTCCAGACCCTTACTTTCTGCTTTCAAACAATACATTCAGCTTCTTCCCAGCAGCAGTATTAGGATAGGGGGTGCACTGTAATGTAAGGCAGAGTGGGGACTCAACTTCTGATGGTGGGGTGGCTCTTGACATCTAATGTAACCGGGGAGGGGATGTGCTGCACATTTAATTTTACAGATACAGCCGGCCCTTTTAAAAGGGAAATCATAATGCTGATGCGGCCCAAGATGAAATTGAGTTTGCCACCCCTGCAGTAGGGGATCATGAAGGATCCCCCCCCCCCTCTCACTGGAGCAAGTTACTTGCTGCATAAGGTTATTTTTGCCTTCCTCTGGATCAACAGTGGCTATAGGGTTCTGTACATGGAGATTTTCTATCTGTTCATTTATTTATTTTTTATTGGTTGAACTGGATGAACCTGTGTCTTATATAAATCCAGGGATTTTTTTCAGCGGGAACGCAGTGGAAAGCAGTTCAGGCAACATCCAGTACTGAATGCATGCAATAGCAAAGGGTTGTAGTTAAAAAGGTCATGTCCGTTTGGGGAGTAGGAAATTTAACCGCACCCATCGGGTCTATACCTAGAAAAACAGCATTTGGTGATGGTGCACATGTTGGAATTACACTATTGAAGGACTTATGGACTTTTTGATGAATTATTTCAACTGATTATATATTAAGCACAAAGCACTTTATTATGTATATACTAATGCACGTTATTTGTTTATGGTAATTGCTAGGAATTAGCATAGTCCGTATTACTAGTGCCCCCTATCATAAAAATACCACAATCACTTAAAGTAAGCACTCGTTGCACTTTGAGGGGAGCAGCTGAAATGTATATAATATTTTATTTTTATTTTTTATATATTTTGTATTTGTGTCTATAGGTCAAGTTTTTTTTTCTCCTTTCTGAATGGCAAAGGGTGCTGGCGTGTGCTGGAGTGTCTATGGATACTGACCAGTTGGGGATATATTTTTCTGTAGAGAGTATATTTTTGGGGGGGTATATTGCTGCTGGGGAGGTCTATTATTGTTTTGGAGGAATCTATTGTTGCTGGGGGTTTGGGGGGTCAACTGTTGCTGGGAGGGAGCTACTACTGTTGAGGGATGATTATATTATAGCTGACTGCTAGAGTGTCTATTAGACATGTGCATTTGTTTTTGTCCGAATGCATTTTCGCCTGAATTTCGTGTATTTTTGTTATCGTTTTAACAAACGAAAATGAACGCGCAGAATCCGAAAGATCCGACATAAAAAAATGCTTCATTTTCGTTTTCGTTGATACAATTCAATATAGATAGGAGATTCGACAATAGCAATCTGTGTCTATCGAATCTGTGGTTGAATGTGCCTAACCTAACTCTATTAGTCCAAGATTATTCTACATAGAGAGGAAATATTCGACATAGAGAGAAAAGATTTGTAATTTTAGAGACAGTGTTGGGGTAGACCATTTGACATGAATGACGAAGATTCGAAGAAGCAGCGAAAAACATACAAACTTCGAATCTGTCATTGAAGGCTTATGGTGTCTGTCGAAAGTTCTAAGAAGATTCGACGGAGCAGCTAAACTGTACGAAGCCGCACTAATACATTTCCGGTTAAATGCTCGGCCCATAGGCTATAGAAGAATTTGAATGTTGGTTGACTAGTAATAGTAATTTATAAATATAATTATTACTTGTGTCATACAACATTAGAATTCTCCTATAGCTTGTAGGCGGTACATTCGACCGGAAATGTACGATTGCGGCGTCGTACAGTTTAGCTGCTCCGTTGAACATTCGTCAGACACCATAAGCCTTCAATGACAGATTCGACCTTGATTAATTTGGATTTTCGGACGAATGTATTTTTTAACAAAACAAAATAAATAAAAATGAATTTTGGGAGCAACTAAATAAATTAATTTTTTGGAAGAAAACAAAATTTTCGTGCACATTTCTAGAGTCTATAGGTGCTGGCTGTGGGGAGATTGGTTGTAGAGAGTCTATAGTTTTTGGGGGGTAGGGGGGGGTATTTTTTTGTGGGTGGACCATTGTTGATGGGTGGATCTATTGAGGAACTATTTTGCTGCTTTTCTTGTTATCATTAACAAATTCCATAGGAATTACTTAGCACCAAAAAATTATACTTGGTTCTGTATCCTCTAAAAGGGGTGGTACTGGGAGGTGGGTAGAGGGAGGAGCCAAGGAACATGCTCACAGGTGGGTTGGGGGCGGAAACAGGGGTGACTCCGAAAGTGGGAGTTCCTGCACCTATTCTTGGAGAAAAAAAAACATGTAACCATGCAACTTTAACACAAGGAGAGAAACGGTAAAGGCAAAAACGTTTAAGTAGATTCCATTTGTAAAAATCTCATTTCATTTTAAAACAGGACATATACAGGGCAATATGCATCAAGAGAATTAAGAAGAAACCTGGCTGCATCAGTTGGCAAAGCCTATGCGTCAGCAATCCTGGGCAGCCAACTGAGACAGTTTGCACAGGTCTGCAACAGAAATTCTACTGGAGATGAGCCAGATTTTAGTCAGATTTTTTTCAAGCTGTATGGGTGAGCTGGACTATAGACCACCTCTTCTTTATGTTAAAGTAGTGCGGCATTGGGGAACCAGGCAGGACCGACAACACTTTGCGATTTGATCGCACCAAAGGCAGCAGCATGGTCAACAAACAGGAAGTAAGGAGTTCAGGAGGTATCTAGCAGATTAAGGCGTTTTTTCTAAACTTGCAGCTTTTAAAAGTGATGTAACATGGGGCAATATGCATTCATTGCAGAGATTTAGGACAATTTTTTTTTTTATTTAGTCCACACACACAGAAGTTTTGTGGATTCAACTTTAGAAGTCATTCTACACCATGCGATTATTTATGTTACATCTTTACACACAAATAACTGCCAACCCTGAAAAGAACGAGCCATTGTCTGAAAGAGGCAAAGATAATCCCATCCTATTCTATTACTGTAGGTCTAGTAATTCTTGCTTTATCGATTGCCCTGACGTATTAGATGGAGGCTCTGCATTGTATCTATACAACACTCCAGAAAACTCTGATGAAAATGGAAAAAGTCGGCGTACTTTGGCAGTCTTGGAGTTTCAGGTCATACTTATAATCAGTGTCCATCTGGTCATTTCGACACAGCAATGGTTTATCTTCTAGAATGTCTTCATAGTGGGGAGCGGAGATACTTGTAAAATCCACTGTGCCAAATGGCTTAATGTCAAAGCCCTGGGAGTGGTCGTCAATGCAGGACAAGTCCATTGTGTTCATCCCAAAATTCATGCTCCAAAATGGCATTTCTGTGTCCACCATGGTTGATGTGGTTTCCTGCAAAATAATATAGATATACTGTTAGCAAATTTAAAAAGTACAACAAAAGTTTATTTTAAGTAAACTTGGATTTCGTTTTGGCTTATAATTAGTTTTAAAGCAGAACTAATCCCATCAATTTAACGGTTAAAGTGTTACTAAACCCAGGACCCTGCATTCACTATATATGGTCTCCCACAGTACACAGAACGTAGAAATGCAATAATTTTAGTAAATATAAACTGCTAAATACCTTTTCTCATCAGCAGTACATAGCAGTCTTGTGACTTCTATCAGTGTCTGGTTAAAGCTTTTAGGACTAGATTTCATACTGCACTGGCTGACCTATCAGAATGCAAGACCCCTGACCCTCTGCCTGGACAGTGCTGATTGGCCCTGTGCTGATCACATGCACTCTCCCAAGAAAAAAACAACAACTCTGTAGCAATACAGACCAAACTGAGCATGTGCAGCCTGACTCTAGTAACTCTGTCTTATCCGGACATATTTTGGAGACCATGCAAGAAGGGGCCGGATCTGTGCATACAGGATCCAAAGGTCTTCTTAGACAATGCAGAGGATTAACCCCTTAGGTACCGCAGTGAGTATAACAAGCATGCTTTACTGCATATACAGACTGATTTTACTGTTTAAAAAGGATAAAGCAGAACTAAACCCTTCTATCCTTTTCGGCCAAGGAAGCTGCCATCTTAGCCTCTGTTTGATCTGATGGCCCCAGGAGACATTAGGCAGTTAAGAAATCGACCAGTTAGTACTTTAGATACTTAAAGCGGTATTAAACCCTCCCCCAAAAAAAAAATATATTGCAGCTTACTAATCTTTGGGTGTTGTGGCTGCATTTGTTTCATTTGTAGGCTTTTTTCCCTTTATTTTCACCTGTGATCTGGTCAGACGTGCAAGGCTGGATTCCCCGCGGGAGTCAGAACCCAGAAGAGGTGCAAATACCTGTCTCAGACAGGTATCGGCACCCCCCTCCCCACTCAAAGGTGCCAAATGTGACACCGGAGGGGGGGAGGGATCCAAAAAGCGGAGGTTCACTTTTTGTGTGAACCTCCGCTTTAAATACTTATAACTATATTATGAACACTGAGGTTTTACAAGATACAATAGGATCCATTGATATCAGTAAAATTGAGGATGTATCCTAGAAACCTTGTTTGCAAAGGGAGAAAATAAACTGACAACACAGTCTACAACCTTCTTTATTATACATTGTTCCTTCCTACCTCCCAATTAGCATCTGCTACGCCGTATATTTATTACCTGATGTGCCCACAAACGTGTTTAAATAAATCTATTAAAGAGTTTTGATAAGCATTTGTCTACTTGGCTGTATGTGCCAAAGCTAAAATACGTATTTTTTTTTAGGAATACTACTTGTTACAGTTTGCTAACACCAAAGAGACATTTGACAGAAACAATTTTATTTTTCCCCCACCCAACTGATGATAAATGAATCTCTTTAGTCAATAAAGGTGCTTCTTGACCATAATCATGTATGCAAACAATGTTATCCTTTCCTGAGAGAAACTTTGAAGCTAGAAATGCTGTTTGGCTGTCATGCTACATCTCTCTTCAATATTGAGTCACTAACCCATAAGAAGCATGCAAATAGGAAATTCTTATCTAAAAGAGCACCATGCTCTCCACACTGGGAAAAACAACGGACAAACCCTTATTGCTTTCAAGAACAGTTCATTTAAATAAAAAATGTTTAAAAAATGTCACTCTTCTGTCTAATGCCTCTCACACACGATCAGAATTTCCGATGTGATAAAATCTGATGGAATTTTTGGTCAGAATTCCGTTCAAGCTGTCTTGCATACACACTGTCAAACCAAATTCCGACCGTCCAAAACGCGGTGACGTAAAACACTACGACGAGACGAGAAAAATTAAGTTCAATGCTTCCGAGCATGCATCGACTCCGACTCCGTCGGAGTTCCACACAGACGATCGGAATTTCCGATAGGATTTTTTTTCCATAGGTATGTTTTATTTCTAAACTCCGACGGAAAAAAGTCTGATGGGGCCCACACACCGTTGGAATATCCAATGAAAAAATTCCGTCAGACTTTCTGATCGTGTGTACAAGGCATAAGGGTTCACCACTCACAATAAACATTAGATGGGCATATAATGAACAATCATTTACCCGTACAATATGGGACACTTGAAGGTTGGGACAAGATTCAAACTAACAGCTTATGCAGCATTTCTATCTAATGGTTCTTCCAGCAATATTTTATGAAGATACATTTTGAGACTTTTTAATATTTATGGCAGCTCTTGCATGCACCAGATTAAAAAATAAAAATATTACTGAAAGTTTACTTTACACAGAATACTACTTCATTTTCAAAAGTCACATAGCAGTCTGACACTGGGTATTACGCACATAACAAGCAAGTTAGAAGAAAACATCATAACAAGCAAGTTAAAAGAAAACACCATGGCCTTGTTCATTGCCATTTACTGCTATGATGCAACATGTGACAAGAACTCAAAGATCAGAACAAATCCGCTACCGAAAAGAAGAAAAAAATCCAAATCATGTCACTACAGATACATAATAATTCTGGATCTATATTTTTAATTTGTCTATGGATGGTACGATTTACTGTCATGGAATGCAGAGTTATGCCCTGTACACACGATCGGTTCGTCTGATGAAAACGAACCAATCGATTTTTTCAATCAGATATCCGATGAAGCTGACTTTAATCAGTCTTGCCTACCCACCATCGGTTAAAAATCTGATCGTGTCCAACACGGTGACGTAAAACACAACGACTTGCTGAGAAAAATGAAGTTCAATGCTTCCGAGCATGCGTCGACTTGATTCTGAGCATGCGTGTATTTTTGACCGATGGATTTCCCCACAGACGATCGTTTTTTAACCATAAGAAAAATTGAAAACAGGTTCTATTTTTTTTTCACCGATGGGAAAAAAACTGATGGGGCCCACACACGATCGGTTCGTCCGATGAAAACGGTCCAATCGGTCCGTTTTCATCAGACGAACCTATCGTGTGTACAGGGCATTAGAGTGTTTATACAGGTCGAGGAACTTTGAGTTGACTTCTCAAATCCCTGTTAACTAGTTTCCCTCTACTGCCTCAGTCTGACCTCTTCTGTCTATCAACCACTCTAACCCTTCAAGGGCCCATCTGCTACCATTCTTCCTTTTTCAGGTGTGCCCTAAAAATACTCTGTGCACACTACTGTCCCTGCACATCTTTTTAGTTTTTCAATTTAAAGTCACCCCACACCCATCTTTATTAGAGTCCAACTCCAGCCAATAATATATCTTTGGATCATGTGGGGAAAAGTGTAGTTCTTCTCTCAGGTTGTTCCTGTCTGGGCAATTTTCCTCCACTTCATGTTCCAGAGGAACTACAAAAAGTAAAGCTTCCCAAAGTGAAAGGAAATCCCAACTATGCAAGTTATTGTCATAAAAAGTGTTTGGGGACCCGGGTCCTGCCCCAGGGGACATGTATCAATGCAAAAAACTGAAGTTTTTTCAGGAGCAGTGATTTTAATAATACTTAAAGTGAAACAATTCAAGTGAAATATTCCTTTAAAGTTTGCATCTGGGGGTGTCTATAGTATGCCTGCAAAGTAGCACGTTTCCCGTGTTTATAACATTCTCTGTACAAAATTACATTTCTAAAAGGAAAATAAGTCATTTAAAACTCCTCGCGGCTATAATGAATTTCCCGGCAATACAGATCAAAGTCATTGAAAGTCATTTAAAAAAAAAGAAAGAAAAAAAAAGGCCCTTCAGGTCTAGTATGGATATTAAGGGGAACCCTGCGCCAAATAAAAAAAAATGTCATGGGGTTCCCCCCAAAAATCCATACCAGACCCTTATCCAAGCACGCAACCTGGCAGGCCGTAGGAAAAGAGGGCGGACGAGAGCGCCCCCCCCTCCGGAACTGTACCAGGCCACATGCCCTTAACATTGGGAGGATGCCTCGTCCCCACAACCCTTACCCGGGTCCCCAAACACTTTTTATGACAATAACTTGCATATTAACCTTTAAAATTAGCATTTTAATGTTCGTGTCCCATAGACTTTAACGGTGTTCGCGTCTTCAAATACATTTTTTGCCTGTTCACATGTTCTGCTGCGGACTGAACCGAGGAATGTTCGGCTCATCCCTAATCATGACTGTGTCAGGCAAGGCTAGTCATTGCAGCCCGAGGCACCTGCCACGAACGGGCCCTAAAAAAACTAGACCACATTCAAAATGTGTAATAATAGCTTTTCTGCATGCTGCAGCTTTACTAACTATACCATTACTCAATAGATACAATGGACACATAAAGAGCCTTTACAAGAAAGAATACATGTATTTTGTTACTTCTGAGAACTTCCTTAATTAAATGGTTAATGCTTTTTCTTTGTAAGAGCTTCAGAAAATTATCACATTTTTAACATTTGATATTTATATTACAACAGGACATTTAATTCTTTCTAATGGTCTGTTTTCTTTAAAATAAGGGTTCCCGTAAATTGAGCACTTAATCAGGCACCATTACTGGACATTAAATGCTTAATTAGCTGTTAGACCGCTATGGTCAGGTCATCCTCTTAAACTCTGTCCTCCTTGGAAAGTTAACAAGTCTAATTTTAGGTCTCGTAACCACTGGTATCTGTCATCACAAACAGCATGACTGGTATTAGTGGTATGAGTTATAATTCAGATGAATATAATCCAGATGCCTACTGCACCGGTCACTCCAATGATAGCAAATTGGCCTTTCACCCACTGAGATCAAATAATATCATTAACTGAGTGGGAACTATTCTAGCTTTCGAAACAATAAGTCATCACCACCAGAAAAACATGTCATTTGAAGTTTCAGAATCATTAGAAAGAGAAGGATTAGAATCCCAGTTGGGTTTTTATTGCTATCTGTGTCTGTAGACAGGGGCCCCGGCCTTCTTCTTCTTTACCAATCTTTATTATTGCCTCTGTCTCTATAAGATATTTACTCTCACTTCTAGCCTGGTGCAACCACTGTCACCAGAATGAGAAATGAGGGGAAATCTTTCTATGGGAGCCACATATATTGGTAAAAATGGAACTGGGGTTTTTGCCATTTCCCACTCTATTCAAAACTAAAAAATGTTTGACTGGCCATACAATTTAAAGGGAATCTATCCTCTAATCACAAACCTAACTGATTAACTGCCCTTTAGCATCCTTTGGTACCCAATGCTGTTTAATATTTGCCCATCCTGAAGAAACTGCTGTACCTGGTTTCCTGTATACATCAGTCTAAAGCCGCGCACACATGACCATTTTTCATGTCATGGAAAAAAAATGAAGTTTTTCTCGACGTGATTCCTCTCAAGCCTGCCTTGAATACACACAATCGTGATAAAAAATGCTCGAGCAAAGCGCGGTGACGTACAACACGTACGACAACACTATAAAGGTTAAGTTCCATACGAATGGCGCCACTCTTTGGGCTGATTATGCTCATTTCCGTCTCATAACTTGCTTCTGAGCATGCATGTTTTTTCCCCGTCATTAAAGCGTACACACGACCGTTTTTTCACGATGAGAAAAACAAGGACGTGAAAAAATAGAGCATGTTCTACATTTTTAATGCCCATTTTTCTCGTCGAGAAAAATGCTCTGGAGCCTACACACGACCGTTTTTAACGACCAATTAAACATTTTTTATTTTTTGCTCGTCATGAAAAATGGTCGTGTGTACGCTGTATTAGGGTCTCTGGTTGAAGAAAAGTTTCAGTAAGGCCAGCTTGCTTAATTCACAACTTAAAGTATATATAGTTTTAGATTTAGAGTTTGTAAGAGATAAATTGCTGTCTGTGTCTTGTTGGGGAGATTTCTCCTCACTTCCTGTCTGAGAGATGCACAAGGAAGGAAGAGGAAATCTCTCCAATTTAAGAGGGGTTTCTATTGTGACTGACATCATCGGAGCTTAGACATTCAAACGGCCGGAGAACATGAATCCGTAAGGAAGACCAAATCAAGATGGAACCGCCGTGGCGGGTAACAGCTCAGTGCCGGATGGCTCTGTTTAAAAAATATATCAGTCACAATGTGCTAGTATGTGGTGAATAGAATCACATTATGGTACAAACTTGCAGTGGGCCCATTGAAAACAACAGGTTTGTGGAGTTTATTACCTCTTTAAAAGGACACCCGTTCATAGCAACTGTGAGAGGGGATCCAAAGAGCGTTTGCACTGGAATATTTGGCTGTCAATGACAGCCATGATCTATTGTAAAACCCAGAAGGGATATTGATTAGTTGCTGGGCTTAAGATCATGTACCACTTCAACACTGATCAAAGAGGAAACACTTATGATGTCATAGGAGCTTCCCGTGAGCTCCAGCAAGCAAAATTCCTAATTTGCTGACAAAGAATATTTTCAAATATTAGCTGATCTTCCACCACCCTCAAAAATACTAGGTAGACAAATACAGGCTGGTATTTGCATAGCCATAAGTCAGGAATTATTTAGTCCCTTTGTCAGATTTCTACCGGCGCACATGAATTCCAACAACAGGTGAGTGCTATAAAAATGGCCTTTCCCAGTGTTGGGTAGAGTGCCAAGTGTAGTTCCCCACTTTGACCATTAGTTGTTACCTTAGCTAGGAATGAGAGTAGGTTTAGAGAGCCCTTGAATCGAGTAGAAAGTGTAGTCACCTAGAAAACCACTAAAAGGTCCCTAAACCAATAGTGGGGAATGAGTCTAGGGAGTGGCAGCACTGCCTCTGCGAGTGTGGGGCATTTTGAAAAGTGGGTCTATGATATAAATAGTCATGGGCATTGTAGTCATGGGAAGGTTCTGGAGGATGTATATATGCGATTATCTGCATTCAGTAAACTGTTAAAAGGCTATAATTTTGTGGACTTTTTATTTTCGAACCTCAAAAACATGATGTCCTCTGGAAATGGGTCCATTGCCAAAAAAGCCTAAAGCAGGTATGGGACAGACTACTACTTGGGGGGGGGGTGAGGATTAGGCCAACACAGGGGTCTTCTGGGGTGTGATCATAGAACTGAAGGATCCAGTAGCCTAGCTTCCAGGCCATGTACGAAGAGGCTGCCCAGCTGCTTACTGAACAGAGAGGGTCTCTTTGTTGGCACAGGTGCCGTTAAAACAACAAAGTGTTCTCCAACTGAATAAGGTGGAGATCATCCCGCCTCTCCACCTTGTTTGAAAAGATTCAAAGTATTTCCTGAATGGCACACATGCCAAGTAAGTGACCTTCTTCATTCACAGTGCAGCAGGTTAACCGCTTAGCATGCGACCCAGAAGATAGTAAAGATTACGGTAGTAGCAGTGCGTAGAAAACTGAGTTCCAGCTTCCACTGAGATCCTACAGGTATTGAATATACATACCTGCAATGGTCTAAACTGTACCTATGTAACTATGCAAAAATTGTCATGCCTGAACTTCATATTTGGAGAAGGATAACAACTTTTTTTTTTTTTAGACATTGCAGGAACAGAGGTACATTGTGGGAATGCTGAAAAGTTCTTATTTTAATACAACTATAGCTATAAGCGGCAAAAGCCTTACTGATTTAGGAAAACACCGGAAAATAAGCTTTTTTTTTTTTTTTATATCAGTAACTACATCAGCTGAGCGGGTCTGTATTTCAAGTAACACGCATACAACAAGTGGCCGTTTATTGGTTTATTGATCTCTGTCCAAAGTACACATAGTTGACTGAAAGAGTGCAGGTTATTTGTAGCTAGCGATAACAGGTCAGCTCTGTAATTCTGTGCCTGAGCACAGTTTGTACAAGGCTTGGGAAACAGGTGTAAGTGATCAGGGCCTTGATAGTTATTTCACAGGTAGTGACATGTCTAGTATGTGTAGTCTAATAAGTTCAATTTTCTTGTACAATTTTCCTTTAGACCCCTTTCACACTGAGGCGCTTTGTAGGTGCTATAACGCTAATAAATAGCACCTGCAAAGCGCCCTGAAGGAGCAGCTCCTCACACTAAAAATAGCGGCGCTTTACCACTGACGCACCCACTGCCCCAGTGTAAAAGGGGCCTTATATTTACCTTAACTATGTAGTGCAAGCAGGGGCGGACTGACCATTGAGGCACTCGGGCACTGCCCAAGGGCCCCATGCCACTAGGGGGCCCAATCAGGGTTGCCAGGCTCAGTAAAACCAGGGACAGTATGTAAAAATCTGTGTTTTTTTTACATCTGTCCCTGATATGTCCAAAACCGACATGCTTTTGATGTGAAAATCCCGAGATTTTAGCTGCCCCGCCTCTGCACTGCCTCCTGGCATGTTGGCCATCTGTAAGACCGGGGGCCCCATAATCTTCTATTGCCCGGGGGCCCCATGAGCTGTCAGTCCGCCCCTGAGTGCAAGGGCCTGCCTAATTGGCTACAATTGAAAGTTGTTTTGTTTTGACCTCATATTATATATTTTTTGTTAAATGTAAAGGAACATTGTACCAAAAGATTTAACATGTATGGCCAGCCTAAGGGCCGAATGAAAAAAGTGTGCCCATCAGAATTGTTTTTAAGGAATTATTTATTTAGTATGCTTTTTGTTCTGTGAGTGGAAGCAAAGTTAAAAGGAGTTGTCTATGCGCTTGTCTTATGTACTCCTAAAGCCCTGTACACACGATCAGTCCATCCAATGAGAACGGTCCGAAGGTCTGATGTGCCTACACACCATCAGTTAAAAAACGGATCGAGTACAACATGGTGACGTAAAACACAACGACGTGCTGAGAAAAATGAAGTTCAATGCTTCCAAGCATGCGTCAAATTGATTCTGAGAATGCGCTGGTTTTTAACCGATGCTTTTGCATACTAAGCGTCGGTTTTGACCTATCGGTTAGGCGTCCTTCGGTTCAATTTTAAAGCAAGTTCTAAAATTTTTAACCGAAGGATAACTGACCGATGGGGCCCACACACCATCGGTTTGGACCGATAAAACGGTCCTTCAGTCCGTTTCCATCGGTTTTGACCGACCGTGTGTACGCGGCCTACGAAACCGTAAGTTGCTAAACAAAACACAGGCGCTGCACCATATTATTTTTTCAAAAACAGCATTCATAAGCATATATTATTATATATATAAATGTATTATATATATATATATATATATATATATATATATTTATTTATTATTTATATTAATTCACTTGCAAAGATTCATGGGTGCACAGGTTCAAATGGCACAACAACCACAGCCAGGACTAACATATCTAAACGAGTTCCCAAAAACATCCTGTGGCCAGCATAAGAAAAAGTTTAAAAAAAAAAAAAAAAAAGTTCTACTTTAAAGAGTAACTCCACTTTTGTTGAGAAAAAAAAATCCCCTCTGGGTGATCTATGTACATTGCAAGGATTTTAACAAACGTTGTTTCATATTCCTACCTTTTGTTATTCTGAAGAAATATATGTTTGTTTTTCTGTGTCCATGTGAATGGGAATCATTTTAAAATTATCAATCAGCTGCTGCACCTGCAGGGCTCGAATAAGGAAAGTTGAAGGGCCTGCTTCCCTTTGGATTTCCTTTTTGGAGTATCTTGCCAAAAATTAAATTTTAGCTGCAGAGAGATGCCCAAAATCTGTCTTAGGTCTTCGTGCGGACTTCTGTGAAAATCAGTGAGCCAATCAGGGCCGCCATCAGGAATTATGGGGCCCCTTACACAGCTTCAGGCATGGGCCCCCTGGAGCAGAGAACCGGGGGGGGGGGGGGGGGGGGTGCTGCCGCCTGAAATTGAGAAGCGGGGGTGGGGGCTGCCGCGGATTGAGAAGCGGGGGGGCCCTTTACACAAAAAAGAAGAAATAAAAAAAGAAAAGTATAAAAAAAGGGGGTAGCCATCTGGGGACCTCTGGGCCCTTTAATAAAAATAAAAAAGATATATAAAAAAAATATATTTTTTTTAAAAAGGGGGTTGCCATCTGGGGACCTCTGGGCCCTTTAATAATATATATAAATGTTTGTGTGTGTGTGTGTGTGTATGTATATATATATATATATATATATATATATAAAGAAATTACAAAAAAGGGGGGTTGCCATCCGGGACCTCTGGGCCCTTTAATAAAAATGAAAAAAAGAAACCTCTGGGCCCTTTAATAATAAAAAAATAAATAAATATATATATATATATTAAAATAAACATTTATGAAAAAAAAGGGGGGTTGCCATCTGGGGACCTCAGGGCCCTTTAATAAAAAAAAAAAAATATATATATATATATATAAATAAAAAAATAAACATTTATAAAAAAAAAAGGGGGGATTTGCCACACATGGGGCCCTGGGGACCTCTGAGCCCTTTAATAATATATATATATATATATAAAAAAATATATAAAGACAAAAAAATATATATATAAAAAAAAATATATATAAAAAAATATAATTTTTTTATTAAAAAAGGGGGGTTGCCATCCGGGGCCCTATAAAAAAATATATAAAGACAAAAAAAAAAAATATATATATATATATATATATATTATATATATATATATAAATAAAAATATATAATTTTTTTTATAAAAAAAGGGGGGTTGCCACCCGGGGCCCTGGGGACCTCTGGGCCCTTTAATAATAATAATAATAATAATATTATATATATATGGGGACCTCCGGACCTCTAAAAAAAAAAAAAATGGCCCTTTATTAAAAAATAAAATAAAAATATATAAATAAAATATTTTTTTATAAAAAATAAATAAAAAAGGGGGGTTGCCATCCGGGGCCTCCGGACCTCTAAAAAAAAAATTGGCCCCTAAAAAAAAAAAAAAAAAAAAAAAAAAAAATTTTTTTTTTTTTTTAAAGGGGGTTGCCATCCGGGCCCCTGGGGACCTCCGGGCCCCTTACAGGTGTAATGCCTGTACCCCCCTGATGGCGGCCCTGGAGCCAATCACACAAGCAGTACAGACACCTCCAGGTTGCCATATTGCATTTTATAGAAAATGGCCGCGCTGCAGATTACAAAAGGTCATTTTTAATAGCATTCTATCATAATATGATTTGTGTAGCAATTGTATATGCTTTATATATTTTATTTTTTTTTTGCTATTTTTTCTCCCATGAAAGTGGAGTTACCCTTTAAATGTTAACCTGAAAATAGGATGCCTTGTCTGGAGTTTTCTGCAACCCCAGCTCAATAACATGTTTTCAGACATTATTCCCAGCAAATGAGAAGCTCGATGTGTGCAGTATATTCGGATGTAACCTTTCACTCACTTTACTTATTTTAGTATTTGGCTTCCACGTAATTGTCCCAGCGGGAGAAGATGAACTTCCTTAATGTGAAGGAATATGGCAACAACGGGTCATAAGCCTCAAATCAAAACATATCAGAGAATGGGCATATCCACTATAATCGCAGAAACTGAAGATAGATAAATAGATGGATAGACAGATAGATAAAAAAATCAGACTTCGATGCAGCTCTCAGAATAAGAGTATTTGGTAATTGATCCTGCCATTAGGGTTCTTATGCAGGCACTTCACTCTTGTAGCACGGTCACAATTCTCTGTCTATGTCTCCCAATTATGCTTCTGTATTGTCACCCTGTAAGATGCTTCCCTAGTAGAGAAATATGTTCCATTATTCTTAAAGGTCTATTCACATCAGCTAGATCAGTTGCAGTGCAGTTAACACATATGTTAGATGCATTGCTTTAAGACAGAACATGGACTGCATAAAACGCACCACAAGAGACCAAACCTTGGAATAGCTGCATTTTTATTAGCTCAGTTTACTATTGCTTTAACCGCTTAAGGACCGCCCCACGTACATTTACTGCGGCAGGGCAGCCCTCGAGCGTAAAATCACATACCTGTACACGAGTCCTTCCTGTGGGTCTGGATCTTGCACGTGCGCCACCTGAAACCCGCTTCCGCTGTAATTGGACACAGCGAGAGGCAATCAGCGTGTCTGGCAGGCACTGCTATTGTTCGTAGAGAGGCAGAACGACGGTCTGCCTATGTAAACAAGGCATATTTTTGTTCTGCCAGTAATAAAGACAGAGATCTTGCGTTTCTGCTTTGATCGCCCCTGATGTTTGCGAGCGTCAATTATAGAGTGACAGTGCATTTTTTTTTACCACTGATCACTGTATTGGCATCACTGGTCCCAAAAAGGTCCACCGCCATTACTAGTAAAAACAAGAAAAAAAATTAAAAGTCCATAAATCTATGCCATAGTTTGTAGATGCAAAAACTTTTGCGCAAACCAATCATTATACGTTTATTGGGATTTTTTTTTACCAACAACATGTAGCAGAATACATATTGACTTAAACTGATGAAGAAATTCGATTTTTTTTATTGGATGAATTTTATAGCAATAAATATTGTTTTTTTTTTCAATTGTCTGTCTTTTTTTGTTTAGAACGCAAAAAATAAAAAATAAAAAAATCGCAGAGGTGATCAAATACCACCAAAAGAAATTTTCATTTGTGAGAAAAAAAGGACATAAATTTTGTTTGGGTTCAGTGTCACACGACCGCGCAATTGTCAGTTAGTGCAGCGCAGTGCAGTATTGCAAAAAATGGCCTGGTCAGGAAGGGGGTAAAACCTTCTGGAGCTGGAGGGGTTAATCATTGAAGAACATTGCTAAGCTCAGTGTTAGTAAACAATCAATTTAACAATTTTAGGCCAAATCTAATTCTTTTTATAAAGGCGATAATACGGCACTGTCTCATCCTACAATTTCCACACAGCTGGACACTTTCTGTTGTCATGTGTTTTCACTAAGAAGCTGTGTCCTTGAACTGGGACATAAATGGACTTACAAATCACATCAGGAAGCTTAAAATGGAGGATTCTGGCTAGGGGACAGCATCAGATAGGCTATTTTAGCTTTCATTTCTCTGTGAGAAAGGGGACAGTTTACAGGACCTGTACGTCTCTGGAGTAAAGTGGTTCCTGAGGATAAAAATAGAAACAGTTGCAATCTTGAATATGAACCTAATTTTACTAATTCTATGTTAAAATTAAGCTGAAATGAACAAAAAAAAATACTGTTATTCTAAAAAAAACATTATTATACCGAACGTTGCATTGTAGGGGCCCTTATTTTAAAGACCAACATGGTCCTGGAACCAGGAACACTGCGTGGCACGGGCACCCTGGCCTGTAAGGAATATACATGTGTAGCGCTTAAAATGACTAAATGAAAATCAAATACCATACAATGTGAAATAATAAAATTAAGACACATATAACAATAATAAATTGATGTGCACAGATCATATATGAGTCCCTCTGGTGGGAGGAACAAGGAATGTGCCTGACTGGCACGTGATGCAGGTGATCTGATACACCTGCTGGTTGGTAACAAAACACAAAACTGTGATAACCAAATAAGTATTAAGTGAAAAAGTTCATCAACATCAAAGAGTCAATCAGGTGAGTAAGTGAATAGATGTAAATGCGTGACTTCTTCAATGTGACAATCCCACCACCGAGAGAAATGCAGGCTTACCGGAACACGTTGACCAACCATGACGTATGCCACCGAAGGTCAATCAAAGATTTAAATGACAGATGTCATAAACGATCCTTGGCAGGAATCATGCGCCCAACCGGTCAGAGTGTCTTTCAATGGGATGGGTATATAGGAACAAGCTGGAAACTGTACTTGTAATGGAATCCCCAAACTGGTTTGCTCAGTATATTAGTGGTGCATACAGAAAAGAGAGAGTGGCCACATAGCGTAATTCCGTTTGATAGATAAAAATTAAGTTTTTATTCACAGCTATCAAACTTACATTTGGCTGGAGTTTAAAGAGCTCTTGCATGCAAATGGGGTGGCAGTGGAGTCCTCCGACACGTTTCGTGGTCAAAGCACATCGCCTGTAAGGCCATTTCGCTGGGGTGCCGTGGTATGGTCACCCTGAAGGTGGACGCCACACTGGAAGAAGACCCAGACCAATGGCGTCTGTCTCATAAATACCCTCCCCCAGCATGCACAGTGAGGAAAACTTCTGATTGGCTGCTGGGAAAAAGCACCCAAACCTCGACTCCACTGCTGTCACCTATCGTCCTGGGGTGTGCTCAGCACCCCAGAAGCGACAGAATTAGCCCACAGCATAGCCAATCTGAGACAGAAATCCAAATTTAAGCAAAGAGCATGAACACAGATAATGGTACTAAAGGGCATTCTACACCTATGCTCCTTGGGACACATTACACCTTACTGTCATTTACATAGAGGTCACCATGGCAAGGAACTTGTAATTGTTGCAGAAATTGTGGTGCAGGATTGAAGCCGAAATTGTGGTGTAGGATTGAAGCCAGCTGGGTCAATTGACTAACGTGTATAGGCCATTCACTTAGCAAAGTGAGCTTAGTCTAGATCATGTTTACATCAACCATCCAATCATGTGCAAGCAAAAAAAAATATATATATAATTTATTTTTTTATTTCCTTGTCCTTGACGGGGTATTCAAAGGGAACACAGCTTCTTCTTAATTACATATCAGTAGATATTCAGTTTGCAGAGATCATTTGCTCGGGAAATAATCTCTACTCCCTTCCTAAATCAACCCCATTAGCTTACAGCAGGCATGTTCAAACTGTGGGTCACATTCGGCCCGAAGAGCTAACTAACCTCAAACCTTTGGCAACCTGCACAGCCTCCTTCAGGTGCACACCGCTCTACTGAATTATTGCTGGTCTTCCATAATCCCGACGGCTGTCATAGACAGGCCACTATTTTGCCCACCTCGCCTCTCTTCTCTTTCTTTCCTAACACACAAATATGGGGAAAAGAGCCTTTAACCAAGTGGATTTCATCTAGTGACATCCATACAGGGGTTCTGAAGGTGGATTCTCACAGTTGTGTGATGTGCTCGGTGTCATTCTGGGAGCATGTGAGTGCATTTTGTGTCATTTTATCTTTGCTTAATAAAGACTTTTATTGCACCAGTAAGGCATGCACTTCCCTTGTCTGTTTTTTGTTTAGATTGTCCACAGTCCTTGTTTTGCCAATTGGATGACTGCAAAGACCCTAATATAATGAAGGCTGAACACTGGAAATACAAAAAATACAGTCACTTCCAGCGCTAATAGGTCTTCCAAGGTGTGGCGTAACAGATATCAGATAAAATAGTGGTGTGAAAAGGTATAGATGGTATCCCAAAGCTAGGTGGATGCTGCCTTCCTTAGATGGGGTAATCCGAAAGTAACTACAAGAAAAACAGAAATGGAAGGCGCGCGCACACCTAGTGCATCACCAGAGATAATTTAATATTTTTTTTCTTGCATAAAAGTGGGTACTCACAAAATGCAACTGACAAAAATCCATAAACACAGTGCATGGACATGCACAGAACACGGGGTACAGCTAAAGCGCCTCGAGGGCGCACCCCCTTCCTCAGAGCTAGGCTCCAACACTGGTTCTGAGATTTTTTGGTTGGTCACACCTGAGTGTGAGAGTAGGATTAATGGTGATCTGCTTAATAAAAATTTGATGGTTGTGATTAAACAGTGGTTAAATATTCAACGGGGATTGGTCCTACCGAAAATGATGATGACGATTGCTGTTTAAAATCTTCATTATGCCATTCACCGTAAAAAATTTGAGATTCTGAACTGTCTAATTTTATTGTGGCCTGCGATTGGTTACCAAATCACTTAACTACTTGCCGACCAGCTGCCGCAGTTATACGGAGGCAGGTCGGCTCACCCTGCGCAAGAGCCCGTCGCTATACGTCAGGCTCTCGAAGCGGCCACGAGGGGGGGGGGCCCCGCTCGTCCCTGACTCCTGTGCGAAGTGTCCGCCATAATGTCGCAGTACCGAAAAAAATACCGCTGATTGCTACCATTACTAGTAAAAAAAAATATTAATAAAAATGCCATAAAACTACCCCCTATTTTGTAAACGCTATAACTTTTGCGCAAACCAATCAATAAACGTTTATTACATTTTTTTTTTTACAAAAAATATGTAGAAGAATATGTATTGTCCTAAACTGAGGAAAAAATTTTTTTTTATATATTTTTGGGGGATATTTATTATAGCAAAAAGTTAAAAATATTAAATTTTTTCAAAATTGACGCTCTATTTTTGTTTATAGCGCAAAAACTAAAAACCGCAGAGGTGATCAAATACCACCAAAAGAAAGCTCTATTTGTGGGAAGAAAAGGACGCCAATTTTGTTTGGGAGCCACGTCGCATGAACGCGCAATTGTCAGTTAAAGCAACGCAGTGCCGAATCGCAAAAAGTGGTCTGGTCTTCGACCAGCAATATGGTCCGGGGGTTAAGTGGTTAAGTAGTCAGCGCTCTTCAAAAGGTCACAGCTTACAGCCTGCACCAATTATCAAATCGGCCCAATGATTCTTTGGCATATTGTATGTTGGTGCTAAAATAATTATTCCTATGTTACATAGGTATGTTTTGTCACAAGAAATCTGTGGCACAACACATAATATTGGCTTTAGGATAAAGACTTTCTAACGTCATGATTAGTGATAAGGAGTTAAAATTAGGTGCCGGGTAAACGGAGAATGAAAGGAGGTGGATGGGACATAGAGATGGCTAGCTGTGTTAGTGAAGGGTTGGAATTGGAGTATGTGGGAAGGAAGTGTAGAAATAGGCAGATGTATTGATGCTTGCTCTCTCTTTTTTTTTTGTATGAGAATGAACATCAAGTTGTATAATGGAAAAAGATTTAATAAAGATATAAAGTTAAAAAAATAAAAATAATTAGGTATAGGCTTAGGGCAGATAGGGTTGAAGTTATTGGATTAGATTGAGGAATACAGAGTCAGTCTACCCAAAAATAAAATTTCAGGTTTTGAAAGATACAAAAAAAAAAAAGAGATGAAATACTCCAAGGTGGGAAGATACACCAGAATCTCTAGGGTAGGTACTACCTACCTCTAAGAAGTGACTCAGTGCCCCGATTACTGATTACTTTTGTATATCTTGTCAATTAATCATTGCTATTGCTACCGGAGCTTCTGGATTTCAAGAAACACCTTTTTAAGAAGATTGGCTAAGTTGATATTTTTAGCTGATTGTTCATACATGTTCATAATGAACATGTACAGCCATGCTGACCATTCATGCATGATTATACATATACTGTATCAGATACCCCTGGTGCTGTCCAAATCTCAGGAGAACATAAGGGTTTGCCTAACTTCTCAGCAGAAATTCACTTTCCAGAGGTGTCTGCAGATGCCTATAGACATTACGATCATGGGTGAATTTTTCAGGATGTATTTATTTATTACCATAAAATAGTTAACAGGTGATCTAAGCTGGACTTGGTAATGATTTCCAGATCATCATCCTCAGCAGATATATTGGAAATGTTCTAAAGGCCTTATTAAAACTATATTATTCCAAGTGGACCTGACAGCTTGCCGTATTTTTCGGACCATAAGACGCACCTGACCATAAGACGCACCTAGATTTTAGAGGAGAAAAATTAGAAAAAAAAAATTCTGACCCAAATATGTACTGAAATATTTAGTTTAGTTACTGAGTTACCGTACTGTAAATGCCTTATTTAGTTTTTTATGGCACTGCCGTTTACTGTTTGCTGTACAGATTCTGTACAGATGCTGTTTGCAGATGTTCATGAGGGAACGACCAATTAGGTAACACTGTACTGGTCATCTGACTCAGGAGAGCACGCAGTGCACGGAGCAATACGAAGTGATGTCATGTGGGCGTAACTCCGTGCACTGGACATGGTGCTAAGCTTCCTGGAGCCTGCTTCCCATACTGACATGCCGCCGAGGACCAGCCCGCTGAAAACCCAGCCGAAAACCCCCCTGATTAGCCCGCCGAAAACCCAGCTGATTAGCCCGCCGAAAACCCCGCTGATGGTCCCCTCTCATGGTGTCCGCTGATGGTCCCTGCTGTTGATCCCCGCTGATGATCCCGCCAGCTGCCTGCCTGTGTTTTGTGTCCACCGCTATGTGAAATGGCGATGACAGGGGGGGGGGGGGCTGTCCATTCAATATTCGGACCATTAGACACAGGGACTTTTTCACCCATACATTTGAGGTAAAAAAAGTGCATCTTATGGTCCGAAAAATACGGTACTTCTTGCTTCTCTCCTCTTTTCAGCTTAAAATTTACATTTATGCCAAGCGTACATGTTTAGGGAACTGAAGGCTTATAGTCATCCCTCCAGGTGGTCAGAACATGCTGACATAACAGACCTCTTTTCACATCATATGCCCCATACACATGATTCGAATATCGTACGACTTTTTTTGCTTAATAGTCGAAAGCAGAAATTAAATAGGTTATTAAAGTCATGAAAATTCTCATACAAAAAAAAAAAAAAAACAGGAAGTGATGTCATGTGTTGTAATGTATTTGTATTGTATTTTCGGACGACAACTGTACTGACTAAACTAAAATAGTACAACCTGGTATCATACTAGGAAAGTTTTCGTGCATGTCTGATAAAATAATATCGGATGAACTGTCATGATCGGCTCTTGAAAGCTCTGTACTAACGATCCGATGATCGTACGATTCTTCCACGGACAACATTTTTGGTATGATATTCGGATCGTGTGTACGGGCCATTATGACCAACTAGTCTTGGCACCTCAAGATAAGATTGGTGCATGTTGGTGCTGGGGTGTCAAACAAGCACAAGTCTGCATGTACTGTATATACCCAGATCATTTGAAAATGATAGGCTGGCTATTGGTTTGCGTATATATGATCTGTCCACTGTCTAATCTGTATAACTTGCTTAAATCTTTTGTTTGCATTATACATTCATCGCTGTAAGAAAAAAAAATTCTTTGTTCGGGGTTCCCCAGAAAGGTGTGAAGCTGGAAGTCTGAGCTCTGATTATACACACACACACACACACACACACACTGTTTGCATAGGGCAGGACTGTATTTTGCGTGTGAACTTGTATTGGACTTGATAATGATCTCTATGGCCCATTACAATTTCACTGGTTTGTGATTTGCTGCCCAGGACACACCTATAATCCAGTTCCTCAACCATAAAATCTTCAGCACTAACCAGTTACATATCTTTATCATGGCATTTTTTTCCTTGTTAGAAGTTAATATGCTTTGTATTCGTGTTCTCTTTTTATAGAATCTTTTAATTTAGTTATAAATTAACTCCAGCTTGGGCAGGTTTCTGATGACTGGCTGTATTTGGCAGAGTCTTGAATTCTTTCTACCAGGGCCGAGTTAACAAGATTTATAGACGTAGCAATTTAAAAAAATATATATACGAAGTATCTCACAAAAGTGAGTGCACCCCTCACATTTTTGTAAATATTTTATTATATCTTTTCACGTGACAACACTAAAGAAATGGCATTTTGCTACAATGTAAAGTAGTGAGTGTACAGCTTGTATAAGGCCCCATACACACGAGAGGATTTATCCGCGAATACGGTCCAGCGGACCGTTCCCGCGGATAAATCCTCTCGAGGATTTCAGCGGATTTCTCTGCGATGGAGTGTACTCACCATCGCATTGAAATCCGCGCCGAAATCCTCTGGCGATGACGTGTCGCGCCGTCGCCGCGATTATGACGCGGCGACGTGCGCGACGCTGTCATATGAGGAATTCCACGCATGCATCGAATCATTACGACGCATGCGGGGGATGGATCCGGTGAGTCTATACAGACCAGCGGATCCATCCGTTGGGATGGATTCCAGCAGATAGATTTGTTTAGCATGTCAGCGAATATTCGATCTGCTGGAATCCATCCCAGGGGAGAAATATCCGCGGAAACAGATCCGCTGGAGTGTACACACCATAGGATCTATCCGCTGAAACCCATTTGTTGGGATTTATCTGCGGATGGATTCTATCGTGTGTATGGGGCCTAACAGTGTAAATTTGCTGTCCCCTCAAAATAACTCAACACACAGCCATTAATGTCTAAACCGCTGGCAACAAAAGTGAGTACACCCCTAAGTGAAAATGTCCAAATCAGGCCCAAAGTGTCAATATTTGTGTGGCCACCATTATTTTCCAGTACTGTCTTAATCCTCTTGGGCATGGAGTTCTACTCCTCCGTGACAACATCACAGAGCTGGTGGATGTTAGAGACCTTGCGCTCCTCCACCTTCTGTTTAAGGATGCCCCACAAATGCTCCATAGGGTTTAGGTCTGGAGACATGCTTGGCCAGTCCATCACTTTTACCCTCAGCTTCTTTAGCAAGACATTGGTCATCTTGGAGGTGTGTTTGGGGTCGTTATTATGTTGGAATACTGCCCTGTGACCCTGTCTCCGAAGGGAGGGATCATGCTGCTGGTTTTCCAGTATGCTCGTCCGACAGAAGCCGGCCGAACGCCATCTTCTGTCAAGACCAGCTGCCATACACATGGCCGGAATGTTGGGTGTTCTTTATTGAACGAGCTGATGTCGCCCAACATTCCACCCGTGTGTACTAGGCTTTAATATTGAGAAATGTACCATGCAAATAGCCCCTTCAATCTACTCTACACAAAACTAAACTATACATATAGCAGTGCAATTACCTTGTACTCTATCGTTTAACATACACAAAACACTGGCAGACAAATATCATTAGGTGGGATCCATTATATATGATATGCTAATCACAATATCACAATACAGAGCTTTGGGTCCAATTCACACAAAGAGTAACAGGCTTAACTCGCTAAGCATTATTTAACGTAACATTAATTATTTTCAGCTAATTTTGTGAGTGATTTTTCAGTGAATTTTTTTTAGACACTAATGGAAGGAAGTAATTGTCCTTAGGCCAAATAATAATCATTTTAACTTACTGAACTGAGCTTCAGGCCTTGTTACACCTATGTATTTTTAGTGCTTTTTGCATTTTTTTAACTAGGTTTCCTATGGAACACATTCTGTAGTGCAAATCTGCAAAATGCACTAAAAATGCATAGGGGTGAACCAGGCCTAATGCCGCGTACACACGGTCGTTTTTCGGCATTAAAAAAAAACGACATTTTCAGCATGTCCAAAAAACAATGTTTTTCCAACTTCATCATTAAAAACGATGTTGCCCACACACCATCGTTTTTAAAAAATGATGAACAAAGCGCGGTGACGTACAACACGTTCTGAAAAAAATTGAATGTAGACAGACTATAGATCAAAGGAAGCATTGTAGTTGAGCCATAGAAAGTCAGTTTGGTTCAGGCTCAAAATATATGAATGAAACCCACTAGACCACATTTTTTGCAAAGACATCTTTTACTTTTCACAGTTTGTTTTACTGTTCTGTGCTAATAAAATTTTGTGTTCTGGAACTCTTTGAAGATTTGTTTTTTAAAAAAATTCATGTAAGATGCAGAGATGAGCCAACCTACAGTATTTGAATCCACATGTGCCTTGATCTTACCAATTGGAGTCAAGGTAGCTCAATTTTCAGTAAATTTGCCAATCTCATTGAACATCTTTTAGTGGTCAGGATTAAAGCTGCCGATATGTAAAAACTTAGCTTTGTCATAGACCAGGGGTCTCAAACTGGCGGCCCTCCAGCTGTTGCGAAACGATAAGTCCCATGAGGCATTGCAAGACTGGTAGTTACAAGCAGGACTCCCAAAGGCAGAGGCTAGGTGGGACTTGTAGTTTCGCAACAGGTGGAGGGCTGCCAGTTTAAGGCCCCTGTCCTAGACAGTTCCAGTTCAGATTTGTAAAGGGTATTAACACCCTAAACATACCCAGGCACAAAAAAAAGGGGGGCGCTGGTGCAACTGACAAAAGGGGGTTTGACAAAGGGAGCCACACCCCGAAATGCATTACCACGCCCATTATTATCACACATAACATCATTACGGGCATTTTGTGGGCCTGCTACACTTTCCTACTGCCCACAGTGGTTCTTATCCATGTGATATACGCACTCAGTCTGCTGCTCCTGCTGGCTCTTCCTGGTGTTCCCTGGTCAACTTTCTGGTTCTAAGCACCTTACATCACATCCATGCAGAGGGGCTTGCTAAGCATTGACCACCTGGTAGTCTAAGGCCTGGTACACACGATAGGATTGATCCGCGGATACGGTCCGCCGGACCGTATCCGCGGATAAATCCTCTGGTGGATTTGGATCCGTTGGCATGTACTCACCATCGGATCCAAATCTGCGCGGAATTAAACCGCGGTGACGTGTCGCGCCGTCGCCGCAATGATGACGCGGCAACGTGCGCGACGCTGTCATATAAGGAAATCCACGCATGCGTCGAATCATTACGACGCATGCGAGGGATGGGTTCGGACGGATCGATCCGGTGAGTCTGTACAGACCACCGGATCGATCCGCTGGAGCCGATTCCAGCGGATAGATTTGTTAGCATGCTTACAAATTTTTATCTGCTGGAAATCGGAAATATCCGCGGATAAATATCCGCTGGAACGTACACACCAGGGGATCTATCCGCTGAAACCGATCCGCTGAGATTTTTCAGCGGATGGATCCTCTCGTGTGTACGGGGCCTAAGGCCAGTGTGCAAGTTATTTGATTGCCGCTATAGGATTTTGCTAGTGAGGACAATAGCTCAAAAGAAGCATAAGCAAACTCTTGGATCGGACCCCATTACACAGTCTACTCTCTTCCCAGTGTACATTTCCCTTTCTCTTGTTCATTATATTGCACAGGACATATTGCACCATCCTGAACTGTCCCTCTTTCCTCACTGGCTTCCCCCAGTGATTGCAATCCAATAGGTTTTCATTGGATAGGAATGTCATTCTGCTGCTCCACTCTCTGTTGCCTATTCTAGTGCTTCATCTCTCAGTGAGCTTGTCTGGGGGGGTACGGGGTGGCAAATTAGGCAACTGCTCAGGATTTCCTTGTCAGTAGTGCTCCAGGTTACCATTCCTTCTATTCTTCTTGTTCACCTCAATTTTGCCACAGGAAGAGTTCCCCACAACAATATAATTTGCACTGTATGTCGAGTACAGTACACTGCTCTATATGACACATGCTCCACATCTTTCTACTTCGTACTCCCATGACATAAGGCATGTGCTCCACACCACTCTGTACAGCAGTGCTTACCAATTAACAGTGGTCTAGGGGGTCTCAACTGTGGCCTCTGATTTGACCAAAGTCACACATTATGTTTAGTATAATAATGTTTAGGATACACAATGCAAAAAAAGACTGTCAGAGAGTGCAGGAAATGATGGTCAGAACCTGTGGACATGCCAAGAGTGGTTGGAGATTGCAGACAAGCTGTAGGAGACAGTAAAGCACTGTACACACGCTCAGTTTTCTCTGCGGTAAAAAGTCCACTGTGAAAACAGAGGGGAAAGCCGAGAACCCGGCAGGAAAACTGCCATGGAGCTTTGGCCGGGAACCCTGGCCATGTGTATGCTTCATCGGCACTGCCTCGCAGTGTTTCCCATAGGCAAGTAGTAGATCTGGCGGGAAAAAAAAGCAGGTTCTCTATTTTCCCACCAGGATTCCGGACTGTTTTCCTGACGCGAAAACTGCGATGGAGAATACACACGTCCAGGTTTTCCCGGCCAAAAGCTCTCCTGGCAGTTTTCCTTCTGGGAAAAACAATTGTGTGTGAGGCCTCGTACACACGACCAAACATGTCTGCTGAAACTGGTCCAGCGGACCAGTTTTTTTATCGGACATGTTTGGTCGTGTGTACGGCCGGCCGGACAATTTTCCGGCGGATCGGACAGGTTTCCAGCGGACAAATGTTTCTTAGCATACAAAGAAACATGTCCGCTGGAAGCCTGTCCGTTGGACATGTTCGGTCGTCTGTACGACTCACCGGACATGTCCGCTCGGCCGAAAGCCCTTGCATGCGTCAAAGTGATTCACACGCATGCGTGGAAGCATTGACCTTCCAGGGTCGTGCACGTCGCTGCGTCATCATCGCGGCGACGACGGGGCCACGTCACCGCGTATCCTGTCCGTGCGGATTTCTGTTTGATGGTGTGTACAACCATCAGACAGAAATCTCTGAGCGGACATGTCCGATGAAAACGGTCCGCGGACCATTTTCATCGGACATGTCCCCTCGTGTGTACGAGGCCTATGAGTCTTAAAAGTCTGGAGACATGTTACATAAAGTGAGTAGAGATCACTGCTATTACACCATTACAAATCAGTATGCCCACTCTCCGCACAGACTGCTGGGGTCTTAGGGCCATACAAAATGCATCAAATGGTCGCTGCATGTTAGGAACCACGGCTATACACAGAGCCGCATGGCATACTCCGCAATATATACTCCACATCATTCCATTCAGTCCACAATCGGTATCTACTCTGTCTCTCAGCATGGTCAGATCATGTGCAGTGGTATACATATATACATCATACTTGTCCATCTAAAACACCTAATTGTGCAGTAATGGATACCAGTATGTTATGAAACAATCCACATCATTCAACCACAATTTACCTATTTATAATTGAGCCCATATTTGCCAATCTCCATTAACATGGCATAGAAATCTCACTCACTCCCATTTCGCAATGTATCTTCATATGACCTATAATCAAACTCTCTCAACCTTTTACCCAATTAATTTTAAGCCCATGAAGCCAGACAAACACCTACACACTAGTATGTGTCATGGATAACTTCCTTTTAATGATAACGGGGATGCGATGTGGTTGCTGCAACTTCCCACAGAAAGTATTCGTAAAGAGAAGCATTCGAGATCTGGAGGTTGCCCAATCTATCGCAATCCACAAATGACGAACAAGACATTATAACCTAGGCAGATGTTAATGACTAATTCACTTTGTGGTTTATAAGCATAATCAGTCAACAGGTTTAATCTTGTGTTAATTTGTATTTCTTGCTGTAAGCTATGTTTGATTAAATATTTAATTATTCATCCAAAGCGGCAGATAAAAGATTTTAAAATTTGATTTAGAAAGTGATTATCTATTAAAATGCTTAAGTATTACAATTTATACAAACAAAAATCATCTTATGAGTAAAGGAATAAAAGAATCAAAGTTTGTTAAAATTGAAAAAAAATAAAATAAAAAATTCTATGGCTTACAAATTTGAATGATGAAAGTAATCACATTTTAAAAGAAGTCCATGTAAGCGAAAAAAATTATAGTTAAAAGAAGCAAGTTTTTCATATATCTGGTGGTTCTGTGGCAGTAATCCTAAAATCCTCATTACAATAAAGCACAAGTTTTCACTGCCTGGAGCTATGTGCTTAGAGGAGTGGAAAGGGAGACAGCAATTAAATGTTTTCTGGTGTTAAATTAAAACCAGTCTGTAAATTGCTCTTTCGTTCCCATGCTTTCTACTGGTATAAATTGATTTATCAGCGTTTCAATCCTTTAAAACAAAATGTACAAAAAAAAAGTTATAAAACAAAATTGGTTCAATCTATGTAAAATAGATATTTTGTCTTCCGGTACTTACACCACCTTAAATTTCTTAAATTCTACAAATTTATAAAATAAAGATTTAATAAAGAAAGTTTTACATTATATACAATATCTCACAAAAGTGAGTACACCCCTCACATTTTCGTAAATATTTTATTATATCTTTTCATGTGACAACACTGAGAAAAAAAATCACATGTCCAGCCCCGCCCCCCTACAGTTAGAAACACATATGAGGTCACACTTAACCCCTTCAGCACCCCCTAGTGGTTAACTCCCAAACTGCAATTGTCATTTTCATAGTAAACAATGCATTTTTATAGCATTTTTTGCTGTGAAAATGACAATGGTCCCAAAAATTTGTCAAAATTGTCCGATGTGTCCGCCATAATGTCGCAGTCATGAAAAAAAATCGCTGATCGCCGCCATTAGTAGTAAAAAAAAAAAAAAAAAATGCAATAAAACTATCCCCTATTTTGTAAACACTATAAATTTTGCGCAAACCAATCGATAAACGCTTATTGTGATTTTTTTTACCAAAAATAGGTAGCAGAATACGTATCAGCCTAAACCGAGAAAAAAAATGTGTTTTTATATATTTTTGGGGGATATTTATTATAGCAAAAAGTAAAAAATATTGTTTTTTTTTCAAAATTGTCGATCTATTTTTGTTTATAGCGCAAAAAATAAAAACCGCAGAGGTGATCAAATACCACCAAAAGAAAGCTCTATTTGTGGGAAAAAAAGGATGCCAATTTTGTTTGGAAGCCACATCGCACGACCGCGCAATTGTCAGTTAAATTGGCGCAGTGCCAAATCGCAAAAACTGGCCAGGTCCTTTACCTGCATTTTGCTCCGGGTCTTAAGTGGTTAAATGTAACCATATCACTACACTTCGAGGCGCCTCTCTTCTCTTTTATACTCTGTAGCTCCTGTTCGAATTTTCTTTCGAATCCCCTTGTGGATGGAAATTTTATGGTTATACAACCTATCACATTGCTATCGACTATAAACCGAAGGACTTGAAATAGTAAAATGGTTGTGGAACGAATCATCCGAGTTTCCATTATATACAGTATTTCTTATGGGGCAATTTGCTTTGATATACAAGTGCTTTGGATTGCAAGCATGTTTCCAAAACCAATTATGCTCGCAATCCAAGGTTTTTAACTGTACTTTGTTCTTCAAGGTAAGTGGACATTATTTATTCCTTTAGTGATTTAACTCCAGTAATTAAGTTTCAGTGTTCATACTCCTACTAACTAGTTCTTAGGCCTCGTACACACGGCCGAGGAACTCGACGTGCCAAACACATCGAGTTCCTCGGCCAGTTCAGCCCTGAAGCCGCCGAGGAGCTCGGCGGGACGAGAGCTCCCATAGAACAACGAGGAAATAGAGAACATGTTCTCTATTTCCTCGTCGAGCTCCTCGTCGGCTTCCTCGGCCGAAAGTGTACACACGACCAGTTTCCTCGGCAGAATTCAGCCAGAAACTCGGTCGGAAGCTGAATTCTGCCGAGGAAACTGGTCGTGTGTACGGGGCCTTAAAGTGGTTGTAAACCCTTACAGACCACCTTTACCTACAGGTAAGCCTAGATTAAGGCTCACATGTAGGTACAAGAAATATCTCCTAAACCTACACGGTTTAGGAGATATTTGCAGAAAAGACGGCACCGATGTCTACGGCACATGCGCGCTGTAGACAACGGCGCAGGCGCACTGAGTGTGCCATTAGTGAAGGCGATCTGGCTGTCACTGGCGGCTCCCGCATGCATGCGCAGGAGTGACATCATTGGCTGGAGCCGCGATGCCTGGAAGTGAAACGATGGAGGATGCGAACGGGGGCCGTTGCGGCAATCTCAGGTAAGTAATTCATAATGAGCTAGTATGCTATGCATACCAGCTCATTATGCCTTTGTCTTGCAGGGTGTATTTATTTTTTATTTTTTCAGGAGGCTTTACTTCCTCTTTAAGCATGGTACTGCCTATGTGGAGGCCAGGTATTCTTCACTCATTCACAATAAGGGAGGGAGCCCCACTGCCCCACCCTTGAAGGAAGGAGAGAAAAATCTGCCTTGGGCTGCATTCACACTTTATTCACTCGTTTTTTTGCAGGTTTGCTGGGGCCTATGATACAACATGGTATCGTTTGAAAAATGATTAGCTACAAAAGCAAACTAATACCTTTATGTACAATAATAACGCTAAAATACATTTAAATAAAACAAAATGCTAACACAATCCAGAGATTATCTGAAGACCACAATGTTCTCTTCTGATTAACGTAGACCTAGAGTATTACTACAGCCTGCTTTTTTTTTGTGTGACACAAATGCAAATTTGCACAATACTGTATAATAAAAAGTTCCTTTAAATGCTTCATAAACACTTAGGCCCTTCATAAACATACATCGGCGCATATTTACGCCGACGCAGCGCAGAGAGGCAAGCACTGGATTCACAAAGCACTTGCCACCAAATCTGCGCTGGGTTTTCTAGGCGTAAGTCGTCATAAGTGGAAGTGGGCGTGAGCCATGCAAATGAGGCGTGATCCCATGCAAATGATGGGGCAACAGATCGTCATTGATCCGTGATCCGAACCGAAGATATTGATCCGAACCGCACACACGTGATCCGCGGATTGATTTCTAAAAAAAAAAAAGTGCGCATGTTCAGTCCACACACAACGTGGTCATGGCGAGTGGAGGAACGGAGGAGCTTGAACGCCCCGCGTCATTTAAATCCCCTGTATGGGAGCATTTTGGCTTCCCTGTCAAATATAATGATGAAGGAAAGAGGTTAGTTCATAACGATACTTGTTTTTTGTTAGGCTTTCACCAGTGACTATAAACAAAATCAATCTCTCAACTAGTATAAACAGGATTTTTCAGTCCTAGAAGAATTTTCTATAAATAAACATACAAAAATGTGCATGATCGTTTACGAAGTATTTAATAAAGATAAAAAATAAGGAATTTATTGACAAAATTTTGCATTTAAGAAATTATATTTCTAATGTAATTTTTGACAAGTTGTGTAGTTAATTGTTACATCTAATTTTGGTATAATATCACTCATGTGTTCAAATGTTCTGGATCATCGGGGGGGGGGGGGAGTATTGGATTGAAAGAAAAAGGCAGGGTTTGGGAAGGTACGGAGTGGTCTAACTAGTGAAAGTGAAAATATTTTATATTATATATAAAAAAATTCCCCAGCCTAAACTGTTATGCCTCATACACATGGTCAGACTTTTGACCATGCAAAAGTTTGCCGTGAGTCCGTCGGAAGTCCGACGGAAAGAAAGTCCTTCGGACTTCAGAGAAAAAAAGTCAGATGGAGGCTACACACGGCCGGACTTTCCGAGAAAAAAAGGCTGTCTGACTTTTTTTCTCGGAAAGTTCAACCGTGTGTACGAAGCATAAGAAACATATTTCATGAGTGTGGATGATAAGAGCTGTGTAGAAGCATTATTCCAAATTACCGTATATTTTGCTTATTTCATAATGTTGTAAGCTGGGCCAATTAGAAACATCTCAGGACCAGTAAGTGTTTTAGAATAACAATTTTTGAACATCAAGGACACACTTAAGTGCATTTGCCTATTGCAACTATAAATATAGTCCCTTTTATTCACTAAAAATGATTAATGGAATTTGATTGATGGGCAGAATAAAAAATTGAGGCAAATTTCCAAAATGCCCCACTCACATGTGAGCAATCTGAAGTGTTGAAGCACTTTAACGCTTGACACTAATGCCGCGTACACACGATCGTTTTTCGGCATGAAAAAAAAAACTTTGTTTTTCAGCATGTCCAAAAAACAAAGTTTTTCCAACTTCATCATTAAAAACAATGTTGCCCACACACCATCGTTTTTGAAAAATGATGAACAAAGCGCGGTGACCTACAACACGTACGACGGCACTCTAAAGGGGAAGTTCTATTCGCCTTTGGGCTGCTTTTAGCTGATTCCTTGTTAGTAAAAGACGATTCGCGCTTTTTTGTCTGTTATAGCGTGATGAATGTGCTTACTCCATTATGAATGGTAGTTTTACCAGAACGAGCGCTCCCGTCTCATAACTTGCTTCTGGGCATGCGTGGGTTTAAAATTTCGTTTTTGCCCACACACGATCATTTTTAACAACGCGAAAAACGACATTTTAAAAAACGATGTGAAAAAATGCAGCATGTTCGAAAATTTTTTTGGTCGTTTTTCAGAAGCCGAAAAACAATGTGAAGCCCACACACGATCATTTTAAATGACGTTTTAAAAAACATGTTTTTTTTTAATGCCGAAAAACGATCGTGTGTACGCGGCATAAGATTTTCTATATATTTAATGGTGCCAGTTTATATATGAGTAGTGGTGCAACGGATCGTCATTGATCCGTGATCCGAACCGAAGATATTGATCCGAACCGCACACACGTGATCCGCGGATTGATTTCTAAAAAAAAAAGTTGTGCGCATGTTCAGTCCACACACAACGTGGTCATGGCGAGTGGAGGAACGGAGGAGCTTGAACGCCCCGCGTCATTTAAATCCCCTGTATGGGAGCATTTTGGCTTCCCTGTCAAATTTAACCACTTGCCGACCTCCTCATGTAGATATACGTCAGCAGAATGGCACGGACATCAACGTACCTGTACGTGCTCTGCTTGACGTGGGTGGGGGGTCCGATCGGGACCCCCCCCCCCCGCTACATGCGGCGGTCGGTAAGCCTCGGGGAGCGATCCGGGACGACGGCGCGGCTATTCGTTTATAGCCGCTCCGTCGCGATCGCTCCCCGGAGCTGAAGAACGGGGAGAGTCGTGTGTAAACACGGCTTCCCCGTGCTTCACTATGGCGGCGCATCGATCGAGTGATCCCTTTTATAGGGGAGACTCAATCAATGATGTCAGTCCTACAGCCACACCCCCCTACAGTAGTAAACACACACTAAGTGAACACTAAATGTTACAGCACCCCCTGTGTTTAACTCCCAAACTGCAACTGTCATTTTCACAATAAAGAATGCTGTGAAAATGACAATGGTCCCAAAAATGTGTCAAAATTGTCCGAAGTGTCCGCCATAATGTCACAGTCAGGAAAAAAATCGCTGATCGCCGCCATTAGTAGTAAAAAAATAAAAAAAAATAAAAATGCAATAAAACTATCCCCTATTTTGTAAACGCTATAAATTTTGCGCAAACCAACCGATAAACGATTATTGCAATTTTTTTTACCAAAAATAGGTAGAAGAATACGTATCGGCCTAAACTGAGGGACAAAAAAAATTATATATGTTTTTGGGGGATATTTATTATAGCAAAAAGTACAAAATATTGCATTTTTTTCAAAATTGTCGCTCTATTTTTGTTTATAGCGCAAAAAATTAAAACCGCAGAGGTCATCAAATACCACCAAAAGAAAGCTCTATTTGTGGGGAAAAAAGGACGCCAATTTTGTTTGGGAGCCACGTCGCACGACCGCGCAATTGTCTGTTAAAGCGACGCAGTCCCGAACTGTAAAAACCCCTTGGGTCTTTAGGCAGCATATTGGTCCGGGCTTAAGTGGATAATGATGAAGGAAAGAGGATTAGTGGATAAAACCGTGAGAGTGTGTAGGCACTGTGGCACAAGAAAGCCGTATGAAACACATCAAGCATGGCCACACATTTGAAGCGACATCACCCTGGTGTTTCACTGACAGGAGTGAAAACGAAAGTGAAAACGAAAATGAAAGCTGCTCAACAACCGCTTATCACCGCAGCATTTAAGCAGCCCCTTGTTGCACAATCAGACCGGGCTAAAGTCACCACAAACACTATCGGTGTGTTTATAGGTGCAGACATGAGGCCATATTCGGTTGTGCAAAACGAGGGTTTTAAAAAACACATGCTGAAAGTGCTTGAGCCACGTTACGACATTTTTTTTTTTCTGATCCGAAAAATTATCCGATCTGTGACTCTGATCTGAGAAATGATCCGAACCGCGCGTTTTTTTGATTCGTTGCACCCCTATATATGAGCATCAAAAATTGTGAAAAAAATATATAATCAGCACAATAAACCAATATAATAATGTGAAAACAATATATAATGTAATTAACCTACTAATAGTAGTAACGCGATTGCTGCCCACAAAACTTAGAGTGTATCCACGTGTGACTCTCAATATATCAAACAGAACGAAATATAATGTAGCGCAACCAAAATCAAATACAAATAAACAAGTCCAAATATAACAAAATTCCACCGATGTGTAATTTTTAGTGACAGTTCATACATTCCCAGTGACTTCAGTGGCCACCACCTCTAGCTGGAATTCCTGCTCACCTCCAAATGTTGACCCCACTGCAGAGTCACACACGACTGTAATTATATCTCTCATGATGCCTTGGGAAAACAACTCCTTCTCCTGGTGTTCATGGACAAGACAGACCTCCCGGGTTCTCCCTAAGTAGATCACACTGCAGAGTCACACACGCTTAGTGTAATAGCTCTAAGGATCTTTCAGGACCACGAATGCTCATCATAGTGTACCTAGACAACTCAGACCTCTTCCCATGAATTCAGTCATGTGTGACCATAAAAAAAAAAGCAAACCATAGTGCTCTCTGCTAATAACATTTATTAAAACTGCAACTTAGGGATGAAATACTCACATACAAATGCGAAAAACATGCATATCGTCAATTATGATGTGAACGGAGAAAACGTCCTGAATAGCGACACTTCGCACCTGTACGCGTTACACTCTCTGATGAGCTTTTTCAGCAGGTCTGGTTGATCATGATTGATGATATGCATGTTTTTCACATTAGTATTTGAGTATTTTATCCCCAAGTTACAGTTTTAATAAATGTTATTAGCAGAGAGCACTATGGTTTGATTTGATTTATATGGCCACACGACTGAATGAGATCGCTGGAGGAGGTCTGAGCTTTCTAGGTGCACTGTGATGAGAATTTGGCTTGAAAAAAAAAAGTCCATGAACGTCTTGGGGTTGATTTATGTGTTTTGGCCCCAAATAATGGCCTTGTATGATTCCCGTGAGGTTTTAAGACAATTAGCGTTTATGGTGTGCAAATGTTTTTCCTATACGTGATGAACAAATTGATATACAATTGTTCCGTTTATAAATCACCAATTTTCATACCTGGGATTAACGGGATTTTACCTGGCATACCGAAATTTTGCTCCAGTTGCCAGGCAATCCCTGGAATGGTTACATCTCAAGTGTGTATCTTGTGAAATCACACACACTGGGTCCTGCATTTACGAGCTGCCAGGAGAGGATGAGCGTGGGAGAGGAGGGAGAGGAGCTGTGCCCATGTAGAAGCAAAGTAGTCCAGTTGAAGAACTACCCCCACTATGGAAACAAATGTCACTGCCACCCCCAGGCTTTTCTGCTGGCAGGAGCAGGGACACAGGGAACTAAAGGTGTCAACAAAGGGCTAAATGTTTGATTGTGAAGATTCAAAATGAAGAGGTGTGCTACTATATATAAAGAAAAAAATGAAGTACCTACAGTACGTACTTGTTGTTTGTTAGTCTTCATTGTGAATATGTATGCAGCGTGTATGTGTATTGCATGTATGTTGTATGCATGTATATTGTATGTTATTAGCCCCACCCATCACTCTGCCCTCCATTCTCATGAATTCTGACTGTTATAAGATATGCATATTAAGCTACTTTCTCCGTCCTGCACTGTCCAGTGGATATCTGGTAAGACCAGATGAATTGGCGGCTAGTGATCCATTTTTTGATGGTGGGGGGGGCAAGCAACCCCCCCCCCGCCAGGTCCGCACTTGCCCTATCCAGGTCGCGGGCGGCTTCCCCCTTCCCTAGCTTCTCCCCCTGGCCAATTCGGTCTTAAGACCTGCTTTCTGTCCTGATTGGCCAGGAGGAGAAGCAGAAAGACAATAGCGAATGTTGGTTTGCTAATGTCACAAGTGGCTGGGATCGGGACACTGTGCTCTTCGCCTGAGCTCAACCTTTTTTGAAGCCAATTAGAGCTTCAGACTCTAATCATGTGCTTCAGAAAAAAAACCTCATAAAAATCTATGCGTCCGTCACTCTGCTTGGAGATTAGGGGTGAGGGCATGGAGATTAGGGGGAGCGGCGCCCCTTATGGACCGACCGCCGTTGACCAGATGTAGTCTCTAGGTGCATTGCAAGCATATAGCTGGATTCACGTAGGGCGGCGTATTTTTGAGCCGGTGTAGCGTATCGTATTTACGCTACGCCGCCGTAAGTCAGAGATGCAAGTGCTGTAGTCACAAAAGCACTTGCCTCCTAAGTTACGGCTGCGTAGCGTAGATGGGCCGGCGTAAGCTCGCCTAATTCAAATTGTTAAGAGGTGGGTGTGTTTTATGTAAATAAACCATGACCTGATTGAGGTTTTTAACGAACGGCGCATGCGCCGACCGTGGACATTTTCCAGTGTGCATTGCTCCAAAGTACGCCGCAAGGACTTATTGGTTTCGACGTGAACGTAAACTACGTCCAGCCCCATTCATGGGCGACTTACGCAAACGACGTAAAATTTTCAAAATTTGACGCAGGAACGACGTCCATACTTAACATTGGCTAGGCCAGCTTTTTGTTGAACTAACTTTACACCTGAAAACGCCTTACGTAAACGGCGTATCTTTACTGCGACGGGCAAGCGTACGTTCGTGAATAGGCGTATCTCGCTGATTTATGCATTCTAGGCGTAAATCAGCTTTCATGCCCCTAGCGGCCGGCGGAACTAGACAGCCAAGATACGACGGCAGAAGAAGATTTTCACCGCTCCAGGTGAGCCCTATAGACAATCAGGGACGGTCGGATTACCAAGGTGCTGGCAATGCACGTAGCAGTAGCAATAGGAGGAAGGGGATGGACAGCCGCACTCCGAAATAACTTTTCAAAAAAGTTGTCTTTTATTTTCAAGCAGGAACATGCATAATCACCACAACCATAAACCAGGACAGCCGACTAGTTTCGCACTCTTGCTAGTGCTTAATCAGGCAGTCGTATCTTAGTTACATTTAAGTGTATCTCAATTTGAGAATACACTTAAATGTACGACGGCTTAGATTCAGAGTTACGACGGCGTATCTACTGATACGCCGGCTTAACTCTTTCTGAATCTAGCTAATAGTTTCAAATAAGATAGTTTCTGCAAAGATATAGAACTGGCACATGATCTTTTCAGATATTAACAAGTTCCACTAAACCCATGTGAGCTACTGATTTCTTGCATCTTTATAAACTCATTAGATATGCTTGACTGTAACAGGAAGATTTAATTTGTACTTTATCCAGAAGTCCTATGCCTTAATATGACAGAAGAGGAAAAACACACTCTAAATGTAACACACACTAAATTGCAGTCACAAGCCATTACCATGTGGTCCCACGACTTGTCTGAAATAGCGATATTCTAAATGCTTTAGACAGAAAGGGCTCCTACAGGCGGGCATGAAACATCGGCCTTCATGTGTGATATAGAGCACAGTCAAATAAAAACTTTGTGCTGTGCTAGCTCATACTTGCCTGCTTTACATTGCATTGGCCCAAACGGGGCTGCATTTGGCCATATAAATGCATTGCTTGCAGGGAGAGCATTCAGAGAGTAGGACAAATTCTTCCTATGTTAAGGCAAGTGCCAAGTGCTTTCCTGCATTCTGCACGCATTTGTAGATACCCTTAAAAAGTCCACTTTTGTGGAGAAAAAACATTGAGGTATCTGCTCCCCCCATCCCCCTGAAAGATGCCAAACGTGACACCAGAGGAAGGAGGATTCTGAAAAGCAGAAGTTCCATTTTTGGGTGGAACTCTACTTTAAGCTTGTTCTATTAAAGCGGAGCTCCACCCTAAAGTGTAAATTCCACTCATCGGAACCCTCCCCCCCCTCCGGTGTCACATTTGACACCTTTCAGGGGGAGGGGGGAGCAGATACCTGTCAAAGACAGGTATTTGCACCCACTTCCGGGAGTCCTCACTACGAGGATTCTGCGGGTAGGCTGTCATTTCCCGCCCCTGCCCGTTGTGTTCTGGGAAACACTCGGCTCCCAGAACACAGCGGGAACCAGTGAGGACGGCGCTGCGCGACTCGCGCATGCACCGTAGGAAACTGGGCAGTGAAGCCACAATGCTTCACTTCCTGGTTCCCTCACGGAGGATGGCAGTGGAGGCAGCAGAGTGACGAGCGATCGCTCGTCCTCTGCTGCCGACGACGCTGGACTCAAGGGGCTAGATTCAGATAGGTTACGCGGATCTAAAGATCAGCTCACCTATCTCATTTACGTTACGCCGCCGCAAGTTTTTCAGGCAAGTGCTTTATTCACAAAGCACTTGCCTGTAAAGTTGCGGCGGCGTAGCGTAAATCCACCCGGCGGAATTCAAATTTGGCGGGTAGGGGGCGTGTATCATTTAAATGATGCGCGTCCCCGTGCCAAACGAACTGCGCACGCACCGGCCGCGACTGAATCCCAGTGCGCATGCTCCAAATGACGTCGGCAACTCGTCATGCTTTCATCGTGAACGTAAATTACGTCCAGCCGTATTCGCGAACGACTTACGCAAACGATGTAAAAAAATCAAAACTCGGCGCGGGAACAATGGCCATACTTAACATAGGATACGCCGCACATACCCCTCATATAGCAGGGGTAACTATACGCCGGAAAAAGCCGAACGAAAACAACGTAAAAAAAAGCGCCGGGCGGTCGTTCATTTCTGAATCAGCGTAACTCCTCATTTGCATATTTCTCGCGCATACAAACGGAAGCGCCACCTAGCGGCCAGCGTGAGATTGCAGCCTAAGATGCAACGGTGTAAGTCACTTACACCTGTCGGATCTTAGGGATATCTATGCGTAACCTGATTCTATGAATCAGGCGCATAGATACGACGGCCGGACTCAGAGATACGCCGTCGTATCTCCTTTCTGAATCCGGGCCCAGGACAGGTAAGTGTCTTAATATTAAAAGTCAGCAGCTGTAGTATTTGTAGCTGCTGGCTTTTAATAAAAAAAAATCTGCAGAGATCCGCTTTAAGCTTTGACAAAAAAAAAAATGGAAGCTGATTGGTTTCTATGCAGAGCTGCACCGGATTTTGCACTCTCCAGTTTAAAAATTCAACCCCACTGTCTCTTCTGCAATAAAGACACTTTAACCTTCCTCTTCACAAGAGGTTGGACTTGATGGACTTGTATTTTTTTTTTCAACCTCACCTACGATGTAACAAGATGGCTACATACTCAGCTACATTCTCGGCACATGTCACTGCTGGGATGAATGAACGCCTGTGCGCATGGGTAAGAGCCATTTTAAGATGGCCAAAGACACCGAACCCAGAAGAAGCCAAGGACAAGATGTGGGAATCTAATGGGGAGCTTGCAGACGCTGCATCACTAATGGGGTTTCGTTTTCTTTCCAACTACTTAAAACAAAAGAACAATCCCATTCCTTTTTCCAATATATTTTTTTACAGCTAAGCAATCCAAACAGAAGAAAAAAAATCTCACACTTACCAACCTGGTCCAACACGGTATTATAGTTTAAAGTTGAACTCCAGGCAAATCCTTTGGCAGTTTTTACCTCTGTCCATCCAACTTTGAGATTCTTGAAGGGAAGGGGACCTGGTTTTTCTCTGTTGCAGTTGAATAACACCTACAGGTCTTCTCCCAACCCTGTGAATGGTCAGAAAGAGAAACAGCAGACTGATCAGCTCATCTCTATCAGCATATTTCTTGCACTGCAGCAAACTTCATTAGCCCGTATACCAATCCCTATTCTCCTAGCCAGACCAGAGTTCTATTATACAGGGACTGCAAGATGGTGATATTTTTAAGGTAAGTGATTACTTGCATAAAAAAAAAAAAAGCCGCCCCCCCAGGGCTTGCATCATTGGATTTGATTGACAGCAGCAAGAGCCAATGGCTGCGCTGCTATCAATCTATCCAATCAAGAGCCAAGAAACCCCGGGCAGAGGGGAAAAGCATGTCTCCGCCAAGGGATCAAAGGGGGTCAGGTAAGTAAAACGGGGAGGCTGGGGGGCTGGTCACTGTCAGAAGTTTTTTCAACTTAATGCATAGGATGCATTAAGGTAAAAAACCATGAGGGTTTACAACCCCTTTAAGCCTTGACCAGCAGCCTTTACAAATGAATGACAGGCTGACAGATACCATGACTGTATGCCTGTAACTGCACTGGTTACAAGCACACAGGGACAGAAAAGCAGCCGTGGACGAAAATAAAATGGAATTCTGGCAATGTATGCTTTATTTGCGTCCGTGTACACAAGCCCATAGATGCAAAAATGAATACCGAACCTAATTATTTGTGCTTTTTTTTTTTATCTGCCTGGAGCTTGGTTTGAACACAATTCCCTATTATGGACTTTGCTAATATTTTTTAGCCAACATTTGCCGTATATTGAGCATTTCTTCATGGTATGGCATGGTATAGTCCATCCACAACAAGCATGATGAACCAGACAAAGAACGCTATGTGTATTGCCTGCATTAAAGCAGAAGCACCCGTTGTTCAGACATTCTGAAGGATATTATAGCCTAAGGCCCCATACACACGATAGAATCCATCCGCAGATAAATCCCAGCAAATGGGTTTCTGCGGATAGATCCTATGGTGTGTACACGCCAGCGGATCTGTTTCCGTGGAGAAATCTCCTCTGGGATGGATTCCAGCAGATCGGATATTTGCTGTGCTGCACAACATATCCATCTGCTGAAATCCATTCCAACGGATGGATCCGCTCGTCTGTACAGACTTACCGGATCCATCCGTCCAAAGGGATTCCCCGCACGCGTCGTAATGATTTGACGCATGCGTGGAATTCCTTTTATGACAGCGTCGCGCCCGTCGCCACGTCATAATAGCGGCGACGGCGCGACACGTCATCGCCAGAGGATTTCAGCGCGGATTTCAATGCGATGGTGTGTACACGCCATCGCATAGAAATCTTCTGAAATCCTCGAGAGGATTTATCCGCGGATACGGTCCGCTGGACCGTATCTGCGGATAAATCCTCTCGTGTGTATGGGGCCTTACAGAGGGATTCATCGGTATGCACTGCATAGTGTGTCAAGATGGCCATATATAGATAGAAATTCTTCGGAAAATTTGCACAAAATTTTCAGAACATTTGTTTAATGTTCAAAACATTTTTTTTAATGTTCAAAACATTTTGTTTAATGTTCAAAACATTTTGTTTGCTTGTAACATTTGATTTTGGAACGAATGGACTTTACCAAACAAAAACCACATACACTGTAAAGCCCTGTACACACGATCGGATATCTGATGGAATCTAATCCAATGGATTTTTTCGTCGGATATCCGATGAAGCTGACTTTCATTAGTCTTGCCTGCACACCGTCAAAAATCCGATCGTGCCAAAACGCGTGATGTACAACATTTTGACAATTTGAAAAAAATTAAGTTCAATGCTTCCAAGCATGCGTCGACTTGATTCTGAGAATGCGTGGATTTTTTGTCCGATGGAGTTCCATACAGACGATCAGATTTTTCAATTGTTTTTTTTATCCATAGGAAAAATTTAAAACATGTCCTATTTTTTTTACACCGATGGAAATAAAACCGATGGGACCCATACACGATCGGTTTGTCCGATGAAAACAGTCCATCGGTCTGTTTTCATCAGACAAACCGATCGCGTGTACGCGGCTTTAGAAATTTGTTTGCTTAAAGAAACATTTTCCATTCTGCTCCTTCAAATTTTCTCGACCCCACTAATGATTAGAAAAGCAAACAAACTTTCTTAGAACATTCTTTTACCAAGAATTTTCATTAAAAATTCTACCTGTTTATGGCCAGCTTTAGTAGGAAGCTGTAGCTTGGAAAAAAGAAAAAAAACTCTCAGGCTCGGATTCAAAAAGCACTTGCGCCGACGTATCTCGAGATACGCCGCGTAAGTGCAAATATGCGCCGTCGTATCTGTGCACCATGCCCACAAAACTAAGATACGCCTAAAAACAGGCTTCATTCCACCGACGTAACTTGCCTACGCCGGCGTAGAGTGAGCGCATATTTATGATGGACGCATGTGGCGCTCCCATTGATTTTCTATTCAAATATGCAAATGAGGGAGATACGCCGATTCACAATCGTACTTGCGCCCGACGCAGGCTACGACTGGTGCGCGTAAGTTGTACGTACGGCGTAAAGTTAAGCCCCATAAAGGAGTTGTAACTCAGCAGCATCCATGCAAAGGGCTGCACCAGGGAACACAAATAACAACACAACCTGGGGAAGGCCCAGGAAAAAAAACAGGCCACCAGGGAACACAAGCCCGCACATTTTACGTAGTTTACGTTGGACGTGAATATGACTAGGCGTAAGTTACGTTCACGCCGTAGGCAGTGATCCGGTGTATCTTAGGCAGTTGTTCCGACGTGATTGTGAGCATGCACACTGAGATGCGCCCACTGGACGGCGCATGCGCCGTTCGTTATACGCATCTGTCTGGCGCTCGGCCCATCGTTTGTATGGGGTCACGCCTCATTTGCATGGCTCACGCCCACTTCTACCAGGCAGGAAGTGCTTTGTGAATTCCATGCTTGCCTCTCTACGCTGCGTTGGCGTAGCGTAAAGGAGATACGCTACGGCGGCATAAATGTGCGCCAGTGTCTGTGAATCCGGGCCTCAGTGTATTCCCAGCCTAAGCTATATTACCTGAGCTTCTTACATCATATTGTTCAACCCCCTTTCTGCAGCCATTACAAGGAGGTTTCAATTTCTCTACCTGGATAGCTTTTCATAGCCCTGTCAAACAATCAAATACTAACATGCACCAAACATTCTTCGACAGAAAACAGTTGCCATAGGAAAATTATTATTATTATACAGGATTTATATAGCACCAACAGTTTGCGCAGCACTTTACATGAGGACAAACAGTACAGTTACAATACAATTCAATTCAGGAGGAATCAGAGGGATGAAAAGGTGTGCAGAAATCCACATTTTGCACCCCACATTGTTCTTGTAATACAACAATGTTTACTCCTAAATAAAGTGTTACATTGAATCTCTACAGAGAAGAAGGATAAACAAATATGTATACATTCCGTTGTTTGAAGTTAGGATTATCTTGTATAGGTCTGTTCAGGTGGTCTTATTCCCATAGAGTGGAGACGTCAAACCACACACCCTTTCGGATTATAAAGTCTTGAGGTACATTCCTGCACGTATACAAAAGTTTTGTAGTCTAGATTTTTTTTTTCCAGATGAAGATGGCTACATGATGTTTTTTACGGCTATTTATGTACATATAAATCTAATACTCCAATAGGACCTACTGCAAATGGACCTTCGAACCGCAACTCTTCTACTGACAAATTCTTTGGGTTCATTACATATTCATCCAGAGGCAGGATAAGAGAATATAGGACCCCCCGGAACGTAGCACCTTTATTCTCCCACATGCCTTCGATTGACACTAATAAGGATTACAGTTGACACAAAGACCCCATTTGCATTGTCTGTACTGGTGTGGCTCACCCCATCAGACACCAATGGCCAGATTCACGTACGGCGGCTTAAAGTTGTGCGGGCGTAGCGTATGTAATTTACGTTACGCCGCCGCAAGTTAGAGAGGCAAGTGCTGTTTTTACAAAGCACTTGCGTTTTAAGTTACGGCGGTGTAGCGTAAATTTTCCCGGCGTAAGCGCGCCTAATTCAAATTGTGAAGAGGTGGGCGTGTTTTATGTAAATAAAGCATGATCCCACGTAAATGACGTTTTGAACGAACGGTGCATGTGCCGTCCGTGGACGTATACCAGTGTGCATGCTCCAAATCACGTTGCAAATAGTCAATGCTTTCGACGTGAACGTAAGGGGTATTGGGTAGTTTTTTTAAAAACGAAGCAGTACTTACCGTTTTAGAGAGCGATCTTCTCCGCCGCTTCCGGGTATGGGCTGCGGGACTGGGCATTTCTATTTGATTGACAGTCTTCCGACAGGCTTCCGACGGTCGCATCTATCGCGTCACGATTTTCCGAAAGTAGCCGAACATCGGTGCGCAGGCGCCGTATAGAGCCGCACCGACGTTCGGCTTCTTTTGGCTACTCGTGACGCGATGTCACGAAGCCTGTCGGAAGACTGTCAATCAAATAGGAACGCCCAGTCCCGCAGCCCATACCCGGAAGCGGCGGAGAAGATCGCTCTCTAAAACGGTAAGTACTGCTTCGTTTTTAAAAAAAACACCCGATTCCCCTAGACAAAATGAGCATGAATCTAATGTTAAAAAAAACATTTCGGGTGAACTCCCGCTTTAACATTGGCTGCGCCATCTTTTTGGTGGTTTATCTTTACGCCTGAAAACGCCTTACATAAACGGCGTATCTTTACTGCGACGGGCGAGCGTACGTTCGTTAAATTGGCGTATCTCGCTGATTTACATATTCTAGGCGTAAATCAGCATACACGCCCCTAGCGGCAAGCGTAAATAGACAGCTAAGATACGACGGCGTAGGAAGACTTACGCCGCTCGTATCTTAGCAACATTTAAGCGTATCTCAGTTTGAACATACGCTTAAATGTAGGACGGCGCAGATTCAGAGTTACGACGGCGTATCTACTGATACGCAGGCGTAACTCTACCTGAATCTACCTACAACAGTCTACAAGTGCATTAATCCTTGTCATTTGTTCTTTTCTGTGGGTTTTCTGCTGGAGAATGAAGGTTGTAACTTGGACCCCTGGACTAGGATGCAGTAGTGTATTTAGGTTTTGTGCCGCCCTAGGCCTGACTAAATTTGTGCACCCCCTAATTTAAATATGACCCACCCCTCCCTGTCAAGGCCATACCCCTTGCTGTTTAAGACCCGCCCTGAAATTTTTGAGTGGGGACACTAGTTCTGAGGGCCTGGGGGGGGGGGGGGCAATGAATTTCCTTAATTTGCATAGATTTCCTCTCACTTTCTGTTTGGCTATGTGGCAGGAAGTGAAGGGAAATCTCTGCAATGGGACAGGGATGGTAAAAAAATAAACTGACAGGGGCTATAACCCTCCCTTACTCTATCCAAAATGAAAAAAAAAGTGTTGCCTATAGTTCTACTTTAAGCACAAATTTCTGATAACTTTATGGAGAGGACTAAGAAGATATAACCATGCCGATGGTGCAGCAGAAAACATATAGCACAGTGAGGAAGGTTTGTGGTCCAGGATGATAGGACAGTCAAAATGAGAAGCAGCGCCCCCCACAGTAGCGGAACTCCAGCTGCCCGCATACCGGAAGCAGTGCGGCTGCTTTATGGGGGTGCTAGACTAATTTGCCTCTCAGCCCAGTCCGCCCCATAAGACTGACGCTACACTAACAGTGTAGCGCAAGCCGGCGGGGACTCTTTCTGTGCTGCCCCATGCCTGGGCCTTGTTGGCCTAGGCCAGGATACAGCATTGCTAGGATGCCATGTGGATAGTCTGACTTTATATGCATCTCCTGGAGCCATGGCCTCCCGCTAGTACCACCAATAAGAGTAACAGGCACATGTCTGTATAGACATTTAACTGGTAAACTCAAACTATAACCCACATGGAGTATGGCTCTGTGCACATTGCTTTTCAAGATCCACAACAAAAAAGGGTTGTTTAGCATGCCCACATGCAGTCTGCATATTAGTAATATAATTTTTTTTATCTATATCATCACTACCTATAAGATGAGCTACATTTTGGGCTTATTTATCACCAGGAATGTAAAAAGTGCACAAAAGCAATGCACCCAATCATGGTACTACTTCCTGTAACCAATTTAATGCAACATAATTAAATATAGATTAACATTGCTAGGGCATTGCATATTGCACTTAAAGGCTAAGGGCCAGATTCACAAAAGAGATACGACGGCATAGAATCAGTTACGCATAGATAGGCAGAAGATCCGACAGGTGTAATGGACTTACACTGTCGGATCTTAGGATGCATTACCGCGGCCGCCGCTGGGGGGAGTTTGCGTCGTAAACCAGCGTCGGGTATGCAAATTAGGAGTTACGGCGATCCACAAAGATTTTTTCCATCGTTACGTCGTGCGCCTAATTTAAATGGTACTCGCCCCATTCTATTTGGCCCGCCTTGCGCCGGACGCATTTGCGATGCACCGCCGCAAGTTTCCAGGTAAGTGCTTTAGGGATCGAGCACTAAACCTGCAAACTTACGGCGGTGTAACTTAAATGGCTTAAGTGTCCCCGGCGCAATTGTACGTGAATCTGGCCCTAAATTCATCTTTTGCAGAAAATAACCTATGCAGTCAAGGGGTCCCAGTAGATATTAAAAACAGTTCAGCTTTGTAAAATGTTCAACACTTTATTGTCATACCCATTAGCCATTGGTGCTCCCCTTGGAAGACTGGTGGAAAAACATCTGATCAAAATTCCTTGCGTCCTGCCTTGTCGCTATGTTATGCTATGTTTTTCACATCCTAGCAACGAGGCAGGACGTGGGGATTTTTGACCAGGCTTCCATGAGGGCTCAAATGGCCCATAGGTTTGACAATTAGGCCCCGTACACACGACCGAACATGTCTGCTGAGACTGGTCCGCAGACCAGTTTCAGCAGACATGTTCGGTCGTGTGTGCGGCCGACCGGACAGGTTTTCAGCGGACATTTGTCCAGCCGACCCTTTTCCAGCGGACAAAAATTTCTTAGCATGCCAAGAAACATGTCCGCTGGAAACCTGTCCGTCGGACATGTTCGGTCGTCTGTACAGACTCACCGTACATGTCCGCTCGGCCGCCATCCCTCGCATGCGTCGAAGTGATTTGACGCATGCGTGGAAGCATTGACCTTCCAGGGCCGCGCACGTCGCTGCGTAATCGTTGCATCGGCGGCGCGGCCACGTCACCGCGTATCGTGTACGCGCGGATTTCTGTCTGATGGTGTGTACAACCATCAGACGGAAATCTCCGGGCGGAAATGTCCGCTGAAAACGGTCCGGCGGACCTTTTTCAGCGGACAGTCCGTCCGTGTGTACGAGGCCTTAAATTAATTAAACTTTTACAAAGCTGCAATGTTTTTTTTAAATCCACTGGCTGCATAGGCTATTTTTTGGAAAAGGTGAACGTAAGGCTAGGTTCACACAGATGTGGTGCAATTTCAATGAGTTTTGTAGTGCGATTTGAAGGATCACATGCAGTGTGACTTCACCCGCGTTCAGCTGTAATTTCAATGCAATGCAATTCTCTCTCTCTCAGGACTTGAGAAATAAAGCACAGAGTCCTAGAAAATGCACTGGAATCACATTGATTTGAACTATGCGTTTTCCATGCAGTTTACATTCAACTACATGGGGCTCCAAATTGCACAGCATCAGACCAAACATGCACAGGACCCTTTTCAAATCACAGGGCATCTGGACTGCATATATGTGAACGGCCTCCATAGAAACACATGTTATTTCCCTTGTCATGCAATTCAGTGTGTTCTGGAACGTATCCGAAATCACATGAGTGTGAATCAGGCCTTAAATTGACAGTAAGCCTAGGTTCACATTGCTGCGGGTTAGAAATTGTGCGAATCCAGCTGAAATCGCACAATTTCAACCTGGCAATGCAGTCCGACTTCGGGGGCACAGATATCTATGGAAATCGCACCCAAAGTCACCAAAAGTAGTGCAGAAACGACTTTTCCGATTCGGACATTGCTATTGCCGGTAAACACAGTATTTTATTACAAATAGATTATAGGGCCATCAAGTAGTGGATGTGTATGAATTATTTTTGGAGAAAAAATATATTTTTTAATCACTATAATATATCGGCTTATCTAGTTATCACGTTAAAACAATAAATGTGCATCTATATTAAGTCACCTGATAATGACAAATATAAATCAATCATCTTTAAACAGGACTGAGTCATTAACGTAAAATCTGATTATTATGGATTGCTGTATTTTACAGATCCGTATCACTCCTTGTGATGCATTACTAGATTGATATACAGTTTTTGAAGGCATTATTCTAATATTACAAGAAATGAAGGTGTGAACCCCAGTGACACAAAGAACCTGCACTTAGCTTGTGTTTACTCTCATGGTTTAATTGTGCTCCCGCTCCCTATTCCTAGACACCAGTATAAATGGATCTAAGCCGGTGCACCTGTTTGCTCACTCTCTACCTCTAGAATAAACACGAACCTGACTGTCAAGGAAAAAAAACCTGCTTGACATCCTAATCATTCAGTACAGAAAAGAATGTGACATCGCAACCACTCAAGAACATCGCAACTTCAAGACATCGGGAGCTAAAGAAAGGAAACCTATACAAAACTCCTGATTTTATGTGATTTTGTCAGCATAGGTCATATACGGTAACATTACAGTAGAAATATTTTCCAGCACACCATGGAACGACGTAAATAGCGTCCAAACGGATGTTTTATTGCATGATCACAACACAAAGAGAGTGCAATGTTTCGGAGCCGCGCAGGGCCCCTTCGTCAGGCATGCTCACATGGTTGTTGCTACAAGCACCCAAATCCGAGAGCAGATCCAGGAAAGTGTGCGATGGGAATATGAAGTATGTATATACGGCAACATGACTGCCAACAATTATTTCCTACAATAACGGTGGCCATACACAAACGTTTTTCTTGACCTTGTTCTGTTCATGGAATACTGACACATGCTGGGAATGATCAATGTGTGGCCAAAAGGATTTACCAACCCCTGGACTTCAGTCCGCTGGGAATCCCGGGGGGGAAAACTGAGAACCTGCTCGATAACTTTCCCCCTGTACACACCAGAGGTTTTCCCGTCGGGAAAACTGCAGTGAGAGATTTGGCTGGGAATCCCGGCCATGTGTAAGGTCCACCGCAGTGTTTCCCATACGGAAACTGCCAGGAAAAAGACCGCCAGGAATCGTGGCAGGAAAATAGAGAACATGTTCTAATTTTTCCTGCCAAGATTCCCGGCGGTTTTCCTGTTGGGAAAACTGCCATGGAGCATACACACGGACAGTTTTCCCGGCCAAAAGCTGTCATGGCAGTTTTCCCGACGGGAAAACTGGTTGTGTGTATGAGGCATTAGGTGCTTTCTCCCTTTCCACATGCCATTTGGCACTCTTCAACTGTTCTAATGCATCCTTGTTCTCTTACTTCTTTTTCTATCCATATACCCATCTGCCGCGTACACACAGTCAGAATTTCCGACAACAAATGTTCGATGTGAGCTTGTTGTCAGAAAATCCGACCGTGTGTAGGCTCCATCAGACATTTGCTGTCAGAATTTCCAACAACAAATGTTTGAAAGCTGGTTCTCACTTTTTCAGACAAAAAGTTCTTGTCAGAATTGTTCTCGAAGTGTTGTACATCACCACGTTCTTGACGCTCGGAATTTCCAAAATTTGTGTGACCGTGTATATGCAACAGTTTGAATCAGCATTCCGTCTAAAAAAATCCACGGTTTTGTTGTCGGAATGTCCGATCGTGTGTACGCGGCATTAGAGTGTAAGCCCAGCCCGGACAATAATCCCATTGCCATCTGGTTTTGTTATGTGCGTACTTGTTTGAAACACTTTGTACAGCACCTCGACAGATGATGGTGCTATAGAAATAAATAATAATGAAAATAAAGCAAATTGATTTTCAATAAACCAGAAGACTCTTATGCATCCTTAGATACACAACAATAGGCGCCTTTGCCGTTTGGGCCACCGACAGGCTTTTTTAGACTCCTTCTAACTCATCCAGTTCAGCACCTTCCTGAGAACTTCGTAGAGGGTCCAGGATGGGGACCCCATGGCATTAACATCGACCTTTAAAATCCTGTGTGGCGACAGGATGTTCTCTACCTGCGCCTATGGAAGGTTGCATAGTTTTAACTCACAGGATTACTGCAACCTAAGCAGATGTAAGTGTAGCTGCTGGTTATTTTTGGGTGGCACGTTACCTCTATGTTCTCGTTGTCCAGGGTAAAAGAAGAGTCTGAAGAATTTCAATGTCCACACAATGCACTTCTTTTCTTTACATTTATTTTGCAGAACTTCAGTAGAAAAGAAGGATGAAGGGTGGAAAAGGTAGATAGGTTCAGGTGCATAGTCACAAATAGGGAAACACTCCTGCTTCCAGCAAACAGTTATCGTCGCCACTCTAGCCAGAGTGGGTATTGCTCACCCTGATAGGTCCCTCTCACTGGCCTAGCAGCCGGAATGGCGCATGGAATAAAGTACAGTCTCTGCCACAGACCTTCCTTTATGAGGAGACACTTTGGTCCGGAATCCTCTGCCGCAGGATTCAGCACCCAGATCTCTCCAGCTTTGGTAGAACTTTTAGGCCAAACAGGCGACACTGTCCAGCCTCTCGGTGTGCGGTGCATCCTTCGATGAAGTTTCCATGCCTTCTCCTAACGTACCAGCCTCATGCATGGCCCCCTCCAGGAAAAGTCCTCCCCTGGCTTCCTTTATCTAGTGGCCTCCTCCCGCAGGACGGACAGCATAGGATCACCTTTGCAAGGCAGGCCCCAGCCAGACTACTGGGCCCACAAATGAAGTCACAGCCCCTGGCCAAGGTGATCCCAGAACCAAGACATGCACCTCAGGCCAGGCGGGCCACAAGGCACATGGGAAGACCAACGACGACCTCGCCCAATGGCGTCTGTCCCTTAAGTACCCACTCCCACTGATTCGCTGCCGGGGATAATACCCAATACACCTTGACCTTGCTGCAGCCACCCTTGGCCTGGAGTGGTAATGACACCCCCAGTCGAACAATGGTGGATACTCCCAGCACAGTCACCGCTGAAACAGAGGCTAAATTGCCCTTAATCACTCTTGTCTGAGCCAATTAACAGCTCAGACCCCACTTAATTTAAAGCAGCGCCTGATCAACAGGAGCAGGGAGCTACACAAGTCATTTTGTTTTCTTTTTCAATATAGTAGAGTCACTTCCTACATTATAAGTGATCTCCCACCTTTCTTCCTCAGTGACACGGCAAGTTGCCCCTTGGACCTGCATCTAGCCTCTTGCGGATGAACCCCTTTGACCTCCGTGGACCACCACACCCTAAATCCCAAAAATAATAAAAGCCACTTACAAGTGCTGATTATCACTCTCCTACAAGAAACAACTGTTAAAAGAGATCTTTGAACTGCTTGAGTCTCTTGCTAATCTTGGACTCAGTATGCGTTTCCTGATGGATCAATCAGCTGATGATTTAGGCAATCTTAAAGGTAGTGTCATAAAGGATTTTAGGGGTTAATAAACGGAACAGGAAAAAGTAGGCATGATTGTGCATTTCTTTTTTTTTCATGTTAGTCTCATATAGAAAATGAAGAGGTTACTTACATTACGAAAAAAAAACTGGTACGACAGAATGCAACTTCAGAAGTGATGTAATTTCTTGTATTGTATTATATTGTAATGTATTCTGTCGTTTCTGAGCACGTGTGGTCTTGGTCTTCCAATTTTTTTTGCACAAATACTGTACTGATTAAAGCGGATGTGCCACTAAAAAAAATATTAAACACCAGCAGCTACAAATACTGCAGCTGCCTGGAGTCCAGCGGCGTCCGCAGCAGAGGGCGAGCGATCGCTCATCACCCTGCTGCTCCCCCCTCCATCCACGGTGAGGGAACCAGGAAGTGAAGCGCTTCGGCTTCACTGCCCGGTTCCCTACGGCGCATGCGCGAGTCGCGCTGCGCCCGCCGATTGGCTCCCGCTGTGTGCTGGGAGCCGAGTGTTCCCAGCACACAACGGGGGACAGACGGGATGTCAGAAAAAACCCGTCTTTTGCCCGTGACGTGTGGCCGGAAGTGGGTGCAAATACCTGTCTTTAGACAGGTATCTGCACCCCCCTCCCCCCTGAAAGGTGTCAAATGTGACACCGGAGGGGGGGAGGGTGCCGATCAGCGCGACTTCACTTTAGAGTGGAGATCCGCTTTAAGACCTAATTCACACCGATGCAGGGGGCAGTTTGCATATTCCGGGTGCATTTTGCTTTTTTCAATACACTTTTTGATCCATTGAAGTCTATGGAACCAAATACCAGAAAAAAGTCCCTGGCTCTTTCCATAAAATGCACAGATGCGAACGTGACCCATAGAAAACCATGTTAACGGGACTGTAGTATGTGTCTGCTAAACTGAAAACACGCTAAAAAAATACATAGGTGCGAACCAGGCCTAAACGAATATCATACATTCTGTTTTCGGATTAATTTTGCATAAACTGTTGTGATCGGCTCTCAAAAGCTTTATACTAACAATCAGATTAGGTTATGATCGCATCAAATGTGGTATTTTTTGTCAGATTTTCTGATCCTGTGTACTAGATCTTGTGACCTTACTTGTAACCATCTTAATGCTGATGTATAGGGTGCTGTCGATCAGGGTTGCCAACCTCCCGCAGCATTTTTTACTGACAAAACCTGCAAAATTTACTTTGCGAAGCACATTTTTTACTGGCAACCTGAGAAAGTACAGAACTCCTATTAAAAACCACAGTGAATATAAGAACAGTATAGACATGATATGGAAAAACTGACAATACCTATAACAAGGTAATTTGCACTTAAAAAGTCAACACAGCATGAAATTATGAGCCCCTGATATTTACTGGCAGTTGTAAAAAAACAAAACAAAAAAAACACACAGATTTTTACAAACCGTCAGTAAATTTGCTGACGGTTGGCAACCCTGCCACCGGTGACTACTAACACTATTCACTTGCATTATACAGCCCCTGTCTACTCATTGGGATCCATTAAGCCTGGGGTCTCCAAACTGCGGCCTGTGGGCCAGATGTGGCCTTTTGGTTGCCTTTATTTGGCCCTTGTGGCACTATTCATTCCGCTGATATTGGAAACTATTCTGCCCTCTGACCTTAAAAATAGGGTACCATTTTTCCCACTGACACCATCAATGGGGCACTATTCCTTCACCTAATAACAAAGATAGCAACATTTTGAGTATAGCCTCAGTTAAAACTTATCAATCTTAAAGTAAACAAGTACCATCATCCATGATAAGTGATAGAAAGTTGGACCGGATGAGCATAGGGTAAGGGCTGCTAGTGCCGTCT